>NW_001854309.1:0-1567 GCF_000209125.1 Entamoeba dispar SAW760
ATAAATTGAATAATAGCAGGAATAACTAATGTTGAAAGTTGAGAAATTAAAATTGCAATAAAACAAATCAAGAAATGACCCCATTCCATTCTGAATAATGTTCTTAATAATGATGGACTTTTAGGATGCTTTTCTTTTTCTTTTTCCCAACATTTTGTAATTTTTTTATGAGTCATTTCAATATCAAGTGTATGTGGTAATTGACCAATTTCTTTAACATTCAAACTTCCTTTTCTTCCTTTTCTAATGTATTTTGGTGCCCTTTGCATAAAAGCAATTTGACAACAATTAGGATGTTTCTTATGTAATGGTTCAATTTCTTCTTCTACATATCCTTCATCTACTTCAAATGCTTCCATCTCAATCTCTTTTGAATCAGAACTTGAATGAACTTCGTTCACTTCTGAATTTGATTCTGACTTATCAGAGGAATGTAAAGCTTTCATTGGAATACTAGTTTCATTGTTCTAACCCTTTTTATATCACCACTTTAAAAAAAATCAATTACAACACCAAAAGAATCAGCTTGTTTCTTTTTTTAGAGGGAAAAAGGAATTATCCTTCCATAAAAAAATAAAAAAAGCAGTTGTATCCCCTCTTGTATCCCCTTTTTTATTTCTTTTTTAATTTTTTCTTTCAGTTTTTCCTTTTTAGTTTTTCCTTTTCTGAAACCAAAAAAAGTAAAAATGAAAGAAAAAAGTGTGGGAAAGAATAAAGAGAAAGAAGAAAGAGAAGTAGAAAGATAAAGTAAGAGAAAGAAGAAAAGAAAGAATACTTAAAGGAAAGAGAAAGACTTAGAAAGAGATGAAGATAGTTGTGATTACAGAGAAGCCATTTTCAGAGAATGCAGTTAAAGGGATTAGAGAGATAATTGAGAAAGCAGGACATGAAATGATAATGATAGAAAGGTATAAGAAGAAAGAGGAAGTTATTGAGAGGATTAAAGAAGCGGATGGTGTAATTATTCGATCAGATAAAATAGATGAAGAGATAATTAAAGCAGGAGAGAAAATAAAGATTATTGTTCGAGCAGGATCAGGGTATGATAATATAGATATAGAAGCATGTAATAAAGCAAGAATAGTTGTGATGAATACTCCAGGACAAAATAGTAATGGAGTTGCAGAACTTTGTATTGGGATGATGATTTTTGGATTTAGAAAAGGATTTAAAGAAGGGAAAGGAAGAGAATTAAAGGATAAAAGGCTTGGAATTTGTGGATGTGGATATGTTGGGAAACGAGTTAAAGAAATAGCAGAAGGAATTGGGATGAAAATTAAAATATATGATCCATTCATCACTACTGAAAATCAAGTAAAAGAAATAGAGGAACTATTTGAAGAATGTCAAATTATTTCACTTCATCTTCCATTAACAAAAGAAACTAAAGGAAGAATTGGATATGAATTAATTAAAAGAATTCCATATGGAGGAATGATATGTAATACAGCAAGAAAAGAAATTATTGATGAAGAAGGATTTATTAAAATAATGAGAGAAAGAAAAGACTTAATTTATGTTACTGATGTTGCACCTACTTCAAAAGTATTTAAGAAGAATTAAAGGA
>NW_001854308.1:0-5929 GCF_000209125.1 Entamoeba dispar SAW760
ATATTGTCCTGATTCAAATAATCTTTTCTCCCATTGAACTTCAAGAATATCATCTCTAAAGTTAATTTTTCTTATTGAACAAACCATTTCATTAATAAATTCATCAAATAATTCTTCTTTTCCTGGACAATAATTAAATGTTTTCATTTTCATTAAATGAAGAATTGCTTTTCTTTCCTTTGGTATTTGGTTAATACTCTCTTCATTTGGAAATATACCAATTACATATGCAAAAACATTTTCTTTATTACAAAATCTTCTTGCTTCTGATAACCAATTATAAACATGTCTAAATGACATATCATCATCATTTCTATATACTAAAAATACTCCATGTACTCCACTAAATGGAAAGTATGATGTTGCACGATTAATATTATTATCATATAATGTCATACTAATTCTTCCATCAAACCCATCAATTCTAACATCTTTCATAGTTGTTCCAAGGTCTTTAAGTACTTGACTTTGATGATTATGATAATATCCCCATAATAATTTTTTTCTATCATCTAACGTACATGGATCTCCAACAAAAACAATTTTAATAGTATATAAAACATCTTTTTCAGAAAGAGGTGTCTTTAATATTTGAATTCCTAGTGTCATATCACGTTCTTCAATAAGATGAAATGTTTTATTCTTCTTTTTGTCTTTCTTTTTATCGTCCTTTTTCTTATCTTTCTCTTTTTTCTCTTTCTTTAATGTATTCATATTTTATTTCTTATGAATTACAAGTTCTTAGAATTTCTATTGTTATTTTATAAAATTTGAATGTTTCAGAATAGATTTCAAAGATATTTTTGTATAACGTAACTCTTCTAAACATTAAAAAGAAATCATTTGAAGAAAGCAATGAGGTTCTGGAAATATTGCATAACTTCTGGAATTTCTGAAAATACAAAACTTATTTCTTTAGCATTGTATAACATATCAACAACATCAGACACTTTTCGAATTTTTAACACATTTAATTGATTTGATTGAATATATGTTTCCATCATATCACTTCTGATATTTTCTCCAAGTAATAAAGCAAGAACTGGAATTTTTGGATCAGGATGGTCAGCATATGCATTACGGTAGTTAGCATGTTGCATGCTAATAGAATAAACATTCTCTAAAGAACGGTATTTTCTTTTAGTTTTACTTTTTAATTCCTATTAAATGAATAGAGTGAATTAAAAAAATCCAATTAAATAGAAAAGAGTAGCAAACATTAAATATTTTTTTGTTTCTAACATCTGAACAGAATATTGAAAGAATAGAATAAATCAGACAACTTGAATTAAAATCACCTAAAAACATACAATGGTAAGAAACTTTAATATAAAAATTTAACATTTTAGAAGAAGGATCATATTCTAAAGAAGCTTTTGTAAGTTTCTCGATAAATTGAATTTTGTTGATATAATTGTCAAGTGTTGGAGTTTTTTTAGAATAAAAAAATTCAGAAAAATGGACTGTGTTCCACAGTCTTTGGTTGAACATTATAATTTGTTTTGCAACAATAGTACTCTTAATTTTATAAATTCTAACTTTTTTAATTCCTTTTCCACAGTAAATTTTATCTATTTTAAGTCTACAATTAAATTTTTTAATTGGTTGTGATTGAAAACAAACTGGGTCAATGACATGTGTTGATTGGATTTCTTTTTTAATGTTCTTTAATATATTTTCACTAATAACATCAGTTTTAAATAAACATGAATTAAGTAACTTTTCAATAACAGAATTATTAGTAATTATTTCATCTTTCATTAGATTTACCCAAGAAACAATAATACTTTGAAGTCTTAGTACTCTTGTTTTTCTTTGAGATTCAGACATATACATATTTTCATTTAAATCTTTACACACATCAATTAATTTATTTAAAAAATCATCAAGTGTCATATAAGAAATACACTCTATAATAAATCTAGAAATACTAACTTCATGTAAATCTAATGCAAAATTCCAATGCCAAAAAGGGGAAATTGAAATTAAATTTCCATTTTCAGTAAATTTAATTTCACCTGATTCATTGTTAAAAATAAATATAACATTTTCAAATAATGTATGAAGAAATTTTCTTGTATTTAATGGAGTTTTGATTGATGATGGAAATAAAACTTTATATAATTGTGAACGTCTATGAATTTGAAATAATTCGGTTACTATTACTTTAAATAAATCTCTATGTGTTTTTTCCATTTTCCAGACTGCATTCTTAATGTACTCTTTTTCTATCACATCAAATAGTTTCTCATCATAAAAAAAACGGACACCAGTTATTTTAGCAGCATTGATTAATTCTTCAGCACTTACTGAACTTTTAAATAAATTTAATACATCTTCAGGAATCTCTTCATTATATATTTCTTGAGCTATACTTCTTCTTCTAGGTGCTTTGGCAGACCACCTTGTATTCTCTTTGGTGATTTTAGATATGCTCGTGTGTTTGACCATAGAAGAACGACGTCCAGATTTCATAATTAACAAAATGAAAAAAAAAGATAATATTTTACATAATTTTAAAAAGAAGGAAGAAATTCTATAAAGATAAAAACAAAAATCAAAAATAGAGGTAACACTAAAAATGAGGAAAGGATTGTTAAATGTAATCTTCAAGCCTTCCAATAAAAAAGGTTAAAAAATGTTATTCGTTAAACAACACTTCTTTTATTAAAACTCAAAAAAAAAAAAAATTGAAGAAAAACATTTTTTGAACCAAAAATATAATTTTGATGTGAAAAAAGAATAATTAAAAGCTTAGTTTCTTTTACTATAAGTATAAAAATGGATATTTACCTAAAATAAAGAAACAAAAATAAATAAAGGTTCTCGTTGAATGTCAGATCCAGCTGTAACTGCCGATATTTTAGAATACATTGATTATATCATACAACAATGCAAAGATGATACTCATTATGAAAATATTAAATCCTACTTAGATTATGTGTTTAAATGTAGAGATGAAATGAAATGGGCTGAATTCGAATATTGTATTTTATTCCCATTTAATGTCTTAAAAATGAAAAGTATAAAAATAATGATTAAATATCCAAAGATTGGAGACCACTCAAAAGTAAAAGAATATCTCCAGTCTCTTAATGATGGAGGGAAGAATTCATTTGAGAGAAAAGTACTTTTTCTTCCTCTTTCTGTTCCAAAATATGCAGTTATTGAATCAACTGAAGAAATTAACAAAAGACCAGAATGGTTCAATGTTGTTAATCAAATATGTGTTGATGAACTCCCAACCAATAAATGCAATAAAATTACTTCATTTTTTAAGAATATGTGTCCATCTCTTGAATATGATTCAATGTCTTGTGTTACTTTAACTCAGAGAATATGTCAGGAACACACAGACTGTAAGAAAGCAATTGATGAACTATTAAAACAAAATTCACAAAGTCTTGTGAATATGTTTGAAACAAAACGAAATAATGGAAAAAGTATTAAAGATAAATATGAAAATGATACAACTATTGAAGATCAATTTGAACAGCCACTGACTGGCCCTAAAAGAGAACGAAAAGTATGTTTAATTAGAATGGACTATGATATTGTAAGTAAGGGAATTGAACAACGTCCTCTAGAAAAAAGAGGTAGTGAAAGTCAAATAGACCGAAACAACCAAATAACCTCTCATCAGTTAAATAATTCCCTACATCATCCCGATTTTCATGAAGCTCCAATTCATTTATGGAATCAACCTATTACTAATAGAATGACACCTTCTCTCCCGATCAGAGAACCAATAATTCACAAAGAACAAGATAGAATTTTTGAACAACATCAGTCTAATGTATTTGACCCTGTACCGTATACTTCATTTACTCCAATAACCAATGTAGAACAATATCCTTTTTATCCTCTTACTATGGAATTTTCACCAATCCCATCACATGAAAGACCAATCAAAGAGTGTGCCTTATTAAATGACTATGACTTTAAACGATATTATTCTGCCCAAACTTCACAAAATGGTGTAGAACAGTTAGCACGATCACATCGTTTAGAATCTGAAATAATGGACAGAAGGCGGAATCGTCAAAAGGAAACATTTAACTCAGAAGAAAAAATTATTGACTTAACACAATCCTTTCAGCCTTCACTCTCTGGAATATTACATTGATTTTGTTTTTTTAATTTAATAAATAAAAGGTGTGTTTAATCAAAAATAACAAGAAATCTGAAAAAAGTTAAATCAATGACAAATAACGAACGCCAAAAACCCTATAACCCAGAAACATCGGTATTTATTGGTAAACTACCTAAATCTATGAAGGAAAATGAAATTAGAGAAAAGTTTATTACTTGTGGGAGAATATCTCGTATGATGATGCAATATTATCCAAACGGTCAGTCAAAGGGGTGTTGTTTCATTGAATTTGAAGACAAAAAAGGAGCAGAACGAGCATGTTCTAGAGATGGATCAATTATTGATAAACAATATATCCGTGTCAATATGGCAGAGAAAAAACCAAAGAAAGGTTTGTTTAGTTGTTAAAAAAGAAAATACATTTTAACTTAACACACAGTAAATTATAAACATTTGCCAAAAGTAACACAAAAAAAAATGAATAATTCGTATTGTATTTTTGTTGGTAAGGTTTCTGCCATTACCACTGAAAGTACATTAGTTAAAATTTTTGCAAAATGTGGTAAAGTATTACGGGTTACTATTCCAATTTGGAGAAATACAAACAAAAGAAGAGGTTTTGCTATTGTTGAATTTGCCTCACTTGCTTCAGTTGAAAAGGCATTAGAATTGGCCAATACAACTGTTGATGGAAAACAAATCACTGTTATGAAACTTGATGATGTTTTAAACAAAGAGAAACATCCAAAAACAAAGAAAGAAAAGAAAGATAAATCTTCAATGAAAAAAAAATTAACAGAAGAAACCAAAGAAGAAAAAGAACAAGGTGAAGAAGAAATTAAAGAAGAAGAAATAACAAAAGAAGAGAGAGATATTAGGGGCGATGGTCCTACTATTAAAATGGAAGAAGATGATTCAAGCGAAGATTTTTCTTCAAAGGATATTCAAAAAGAAATAAAGAAAGAAATTAAACAAAAAAGACAAGAAGAACTAAATGAAAAACGTGCCGATGAAGACGATATATTTGAACAAGAATTATTAAAAATGGAAACTACTGATAATTGATTGATTTTTAAATAAAATTTTCTTTAACTACTTTCTTTAAAAAATACATTAAAGAGATGTCATAAACAATAATGAATTATTTTGAATAATGGACTTGTTTTTGTGACTTAGAAGAACATAAGTTAGATCTTCCTCCAGATGTAGAACAGAATTTAAATGGGAAATTAGAAACAGATTGGTATGGTCCCAAATCATCATTTAATACACTTCCCCAATAATCTTGGAATGTTTTTACTTGGTCACCAACAAAATATTCGATTGGTGGAAGATGCATTCTTATTACTGCAAGTAATGTTCTCCAATCATATCTGAAAGAGATTGAATTACTATTTCTTTGAGTTTTTAGATAATCATAGGCAGTATCAACATCATTCCTAAGTGTTTTCCAGTCGACATTATTAAATGGATAAGTTGATTGAATAGTGCTAATGAAATACTCAACATCTTCTTTACTCAAATTGTAATCATATACTTCTTTATTTGGAACTGAATCAACTGCCTTACAAACTATTCTAATATCAGTAGTATGTCCACCATATCCATCTAATTTACAATCAGTACATGGGTCCATATCAGCATTACATCCATTTAACATTTGGATTAGTTGAGTATCAAAAACACCTCTATTGTATGTGTACATAGCAGTAGCAAATTCAAGAGAATCTCGTTGTTCTCGTTTAGTTCGTTTGGACAATGCATCTCTTAGTCCAACCTTTTTCATGTTCATTATTAAATTATGCCTGAAATGGAAGTCTAAAGAAGTAACACAAA
>NW_001854307.1:0-3244 GCF_000209125.1 Entamoeba dispar SAW760
TCATTCTTGAATATATAAATTTCTTATTTCTCTAATTCTTTTCTTAATCGTTTATTCTCTGAAATAATATCTTCCATAATATCATTTGGATTATCAATCACTTGTCTTTTAATATATTGATTCATTTTATCTTTTTGATTTCTTGTTTTCTTAGGTGCTGCTTGTTCTATTAGTGGATTACTTGGTATTATCATTGCTGGTGGCATTTCATTAATATCAATTACTTGACTTTCAACAGTGTTTTGTGGTGTATTGTTCATATTCTTATTATTTGTTTTTTCTTGTTTTTATTCTTGTTTAAACATCATGTTGAAATATTATTCGTGTCATTCTATATTCGATTTTCTTCTTTCATGAGTTTTATCAACTAGGATCCTTTCATTATTATCATAAATACATCATTTCAAACTCATTATTTCATTTGATCAAATGACAACATTAAAAGATATTCTCATTACACTTGCTGGTTATGAAATAGATCAACCAACATTAGAAGAAGCAATTAAACTTCAACAACAAATTGCAAGTTTATTACCATCACTTCATGAAGAACATCAGAAAAAATTAATGAAACAAGCATATTGGAAATGTGTATGGTTAATAAATACTTTAGCACCTTGGGTTAATAAAAATAATTGATTATTTTATATGAAAACTTTCATTTTATTATCAAATATTTATTAAAAAAGTATTTCAATTATTTTATCTTTCTTTCATTCTTCTTCTAAATAAAAATAAAATAAAAAGAATTCGATTAGTTGCTGTTCAAAAACCAGCACTAGCATCAGAGTCATAGAAAAAAGGAAGAGACTCTTCAGATGGAGTGACTTCTATAAAAGCGAAGTCTTCTAACTCCCTGTTAGAAAAGGAAATAGTCCCCTCTTCTACATTCCCCGAGAAGAGAGTATCAACACTACTCTTGAGATCTTCTATGCTAATGTCAGATATTAGAGAATTGTCATAAAGATTGGCTTCTTCAAGTTCGTGTTGTTCTCTATCATACGCGTCCAACAGAACGTTCCATGCGGCAGCAATACCGTCACGTAACCACCAATCATTCACATAATATAACAATCGGTTTAACGATAATCGATCGATGTTGTTAATACCTATATTTGCCATTCGATTCAAGATGGCGTAAATATATATAATTTCGTATTGACAATAATGTATAAAATATACACCACGATTGTTGTTGTGACAATATTCGTATAATGCTGTTAAATCCTCAAATGAATAATTAATTGCATACTCGTTGATTAATTCGTTTGCCATCTGTCTGTCATATTCATTAAATGAACACACAATAAATTTAAATTTGTCACTGAGTACATAGAAATCGTACACGTTCATTGTATGATCAACCATTATAAGATTGATGCTTAAATATTCTATGCTGAACAGACACTAGATAGGACATTCAGAACATTCGTTATAGATTAGACCAATCAAATGAGAGATACACAGAGAAGCACTCTAAATGTCCTATTGAATGTCCTGAAAGGACATTCATCAGAACATTTCTATAAATAAAACAATATTAATATAACAAAATATCAAATAAATGTTATATAAAACAACTTAATAAAATTTACTTTTAATGCTTAATATGATGATATCACACTATCGTCAAATTGTACCATAAAAAAATTATTATAAAAAGAAAAAAATTAAAATTAATTTCTAATTTAAGAAAATTGAAAAAATTAAAATAAAAATCAATTAAATAAGTACTAATAGAATTTGTATTTATTATTCCTTAATCATGAAATACTAATCCCGTCCCTTCATCATGTAGTTCAACAACACATGTTTGGTTGTGTTAAAAACAATGTTTCATAACATCCATCATGTTTTTAATTTCTTTTATGATGTTAATTTCATTTTTTAATTCTTTAATTAATTTAATACTTTCTTCGTTTACTAATTAATTCATTGAAATTAATACTGTATTTATTTATTATAACTTTTATTTCTATATTTCAATTATTATATTCTTCATTTATTTATACATATTTCTTTTCTTCCAATAGTCTCCATTAATATTGTGATATACAACAATAGTCATATCAAATAATAGACCAGTTTTATTCTTTTTATTTATTACATATATATCTGATATTTTATGATATTGTTAAACACTTTTTGATATTATTTGTATGTTTAATATCATATTGATGTCATTGTATTTGAACATTGTTTCATATTTTGATTTTTTATATTGTTTATTTCATTTATATTTTCTTATTAACCCATATGATAATATAATATTGTTATGTTTCTCAATTTGTGATTTTTTATGACCAATATAAGATAGTAGAATGTGTTCTACTGTGGATATCTTGTCTTTACAAAGTGGATAATATTTTAATCATTTTTTAATATTTTATCTTTTTTATACAAACTGAATATTACTCCTTCTTGTATTTTAGTTAATTGGAGAAATGAATTATTTTTAATATTGATGGAATTCAATGTATTGCTTGTAGTAATTTTATCTATCGAGCAAAATATTTTGCATCAATAAAATAATAGTTTTTATTATTTTGCTCCTAAAAAAAAATAAAAAATAAAAAAGTAAATTAAATACTCATTCTATATTCATTTATATTTGTCTATATTTTATATCATTTTATGGTAAATTGTTATGAAATATAAATGATTCAGAAATGATATTTGATTCAATGTAATTATACATTTTTATTATTATGTTATTAATGTTATTTATGTATTTTATTTTTATATATTTATATATTTTATTATTATATTTATTTCTATTATTGTATTATATATATATCATCATATTATCTCTTTATTATTATATTTATCATATTTTATTAGTTTGATATTCTTATTATTTATATTTTATTTTATATATTAATACACTTCTATTTATATTTAATTTATTATATATTAATATATTTCTTTATCTTATTTTCATTTTTATTATATTTTTATATTTTATATCTATTTTCTCTTTATATTTATTATTATTTATATTATATTGATTTTATTTATTATTTCATTTATATATTTTATTTATTATTATATCATTTCTCTTATTATTTCTTTATCATTTATTATTATTTATTTATTTTTTATATCTTCTATCTATATCATATGAAATTATTATTTATCATATATTACATATTGTATAATAATCATATGACATTTATAATTGATTATATATTATCTTTTTCTTCTTTTCTTTTTTATATTATTTCATTTTTATTTGAATATATTT
>NW_001854306.1:0-3034 GCF_000209125.1 Entamoeba dispar SAW760
AATGATGGTTGATTGGAAGAATACAGAACTTAATACATTAATGGAAGAAGATAATATAAAAAAAGAAAATGTTTTATTAAATGAATTTTATGAAGAAAAAGAAGGAAGATTAAGAATTAAAGAAGATTATATTAGAAATGCAATTGATGATATGAAAATGATGTATCTATCATATGTCCCTTTATTATACTCTCCATCTATGATTGCATTAGCTATTCATTATCATCAACTTCAAAAACAAGATGATTTAGAAAATGAGTTTGAGAGATATGTTCAATATTTGAGAGATGAAAATGATATTGATATTGCTCTTGGTAGTTTAGATTCAATCATTTCACTATCTCAAGATTATGAAGATGTACAAAACTCAGTTGTTAAATTAGTTGTAGAGAAATTAAATACTATTATTAAAATAACTTGTGCTGCATGTTGTTCTGTTGATTTAATGCCATTCTTAAATAAAGCAAATGGTGAATTATCAATCATGGAAAGTAGTGATGTTAAATGGCATTATACTGATGACAAATCATATCAAATTTGGTTACCATTAGGTAAAATACAACCAACAAAAGTAAGACCAAATTCATTTCAATTATCACCATTTCTTTATTTTCAACCTGATGTTTTTGTATTAGCATTTGATATATCAAATATAAAAAATTTTGAAGAATTTAAAAATTTTGAAGAATGGAAAAATATTAGTCATTATCTTGTATGTAGAAAGATGATTGTTATTGCAATGAATAGTGAATTACCTCATGCTATTTCAAATGAAGAAATTAAATCAGTATTACGTATAATTTCACAAGATAAAATAAAAGTACAATACCTCGAATGGAACACAAAAACTTCTCAAATAAATGACTTTATTTCATTAGTTAATCAAATGATTCAAAAGAAATAATAAAATATTAAAACCAAAATGATTGTTAATCAATAATTTTTACTTATTATTCACTTTTTTTTATTACAAATAATATCAAAGAACTAATATTACAACTCGTTAAAAGTAAACAATGAATAAACATATTAAATTAAAAGAAATAATTTACTTTTTATTTACTTTTTTAGTAGAAAACCATTTATCAAGAGTTTGAGGTTGTTTTGGTCTTTTCTCTTTTGGAACTGATTGAACTAAATCAAAAAATTCTTCTAATTCATTTTCAGTAAGTTCTTCATTAACACTACTTTTTTTTAATTGAAGTTCTTTTAATCGTTGTATTTTTTGAAGTTGTTTTTGTTCTTTTTCTTTTAAACATTCTTTGTCATAACATTCTTTATTAATAATATCAAATTGATTAAACCCATCATTTAATAATGAAGTATAAATATTATAATCAATTTCTTTAAATACACAAAATACTACATCTATTTGATGGTCTTTAAGAAAATTATTAACTGTTTGAATAGCAATTTGTGCTGCTTCTTCATTTGGAAACCCAAACATTCCAGTTGATATACAACAAAATCCAATTGAAGTACACCCTGACTCAATTGCTTTATTTAAACAATTTAAATAACATTGTTGTAATAAATATGAATCTTTTGGTTTTAATGTATCTACAATAGGACCAACAACATGAATTACATATTTTGCTGGTAAATTATATCCTTTTGTTATTTCTGTAGTAGTTGTTGTTGCTTTATAAGCTGTTTTTAATTGACTACATTCATATCTTAATTGAACTCCAGCACGTTCATGAATAATACTATCAACACAAGAATGAAGTGGAATAAAACAACCAACAAGAGTATTATTTGCAGCGTTAACAATAGAATCTATTTTTAATTTAGTAATATCCCCTTTCCATACTCTTATAGATCGAGAAAATTGTTTATTTAAATTGGGATTAACTGGTAATGACTTATAATCAATAATTTCTCCTAATTCACTTTGTAATAATTCGTTTTGTTTTTGAATAAATAATGGACTATATTTTAATGGTTTTATAGTATCAGTCATTCTTCTTAATAAAATTCTTTTTGCTGAATACGTTTTTGGCATGATAAAATTTTCAATAAATCTCTTTCCTGTACATTCTTTTTTCATAATTTCTTTTAAGGAATTAATCAGCCATTCAACTGTTTCTTCCATTATCTAAAAATTTAAAAATTTTCTACTTATAATTTAATTTATTTTATCTCTTTTTTTTTTTATTCTTTACTAAATAAAATAAGTTTAATATCTTTGAAAATGAATAAACATATTTTCAAATAATTTTGTGTTATTTGTTTATAGCCCGAAATATTATTTATAGGATAATATATTCATTCTTTGTTTCTATTTTATTTATGTTAATTAAGCAGATTATTAATATAGAGTTTGAGAACAAAAATATAATTCATTTAATTTAAATTTATTCGTTACTAAAAATTTAATCGTTTCATAATTATTATTATTTTATTGATTCATTAATATAACATAATCGATGATTAAAAATTAATCAAAGTAAAATCATATTAAGAATTTCTCCTAAAAAATAATGTCATGCAATAACATGAAAAAGGATTAAAAAAGAACATAAAAGACTTCAAAAAAGGTTTAAAACCAAATACCTTTTAAAATAAAAAACAAACCATAATGAGGTTAATTAGAAAGAAGGAAGAATAGCTCCTTTCACAGAAGCAACGAAATGCTCAGCCATAGTTTTGTCTCCAATAATAATTCCCCAATGCATTGGAACATAACATTTAGACTGAATAAGTCCAGCAGCAACAATAGCCTCATCAGCAGTCATAACATAAGTTCCACTAACAGGTAAAAGGGCAACATCAAGGTTGGTATAAGTTTTCATTTCTTCAATAACATCTGTATCACCAGCATGATAGATTCTTTTTCCATTGATTGTAATAATAACACCAATAAATCCCATTGACTTAAGGTGGAAATTCTTGTTAGTATTATAAGCATCAACACCTTGGAATTGAATTCCTTTTTCAGTAACAATATCTCCTACACATAATTTAATATAGTGTGGTTTAGTAGTAATAACTTTACAACATGGTGGAGCAATGAAAATAGTTTTTCATCTTC
>NW_001854305.1:0-3895 GCF_000209125.1 Entamoeba dispar SAW760
GATAGAAAGAAGCAATAAAAGAAAATTCAATAATCAAACTATCAGAAGAAAAAGAAAACAACATCAATGAAGAAGACATTGAAGATGTAAATTTTAACAAAGTGAAGAAGAAGAAAACAATACCACTGACAAAAACAGAAATACAAAAGAAGTGGACCGAGTGGAATAATAATAGAAGAGAAGAAGTAGATTCTATCAAAGAAGAATCCAGGAAGAAACTAAAACAAATACAAGAATGTGTAATTCAAATCATTAGAGAAGAATTAATAAGAATGATATTAAAAGAACTAGAGAAGACAATTGGAGAGAATATCAATATAGAATAAATAATGAAAAACAAATGAACAATCAGAACTAGAAGAAAATAAGATAAAAAGTTATTATTGTTATTGATTAAATATAATAAATATTAAAACGAAAATTAGATATTACAGAAATTAAAGAGATAATAGAAGAAAGAAGAATAAAGATAAATAAAGAAGAAGAATATATAGAAATGATAAAAGAGCAAGATGAATAGATGAAAGAAACAAGAAAAAGATAATATAAATAACAATAAATATAAAGAATAATTATACATCAAATCAATTCAATAAATTAAAATAAATAATGATAATTAACATGAAAGATGAAATAAATAATAATAAAAATAAATAATACAATAAAATAAATAAAAAGAAATAAATAAAATAACATATATTAATTATTATTTCAATAAAAACATATGATGAAATAATTAAATATATGAATGAAGAATAGAAGTGTGAAAGTGAAAAATATAGAAGATATTAAAAAAGAAATATATAAAATATCATATTATATTTCTAAATATCAATGAAATAATTTTATATGATATATCGAAATGATGAAATTAATAATCTAAGAAGAAGATCAAATAAATTAAAATAATTATTAAATAACAAGAATTTCATCAGAATTAAAATAATAAATAAAAATAAATAATACAATGATGAATATATTATTAATAAAACATAAAATTGAACAAATAAAATATTTAATTAATATGAAGAAGAATAGAATAGACATTATTAAAGAAGATAGGAGAAGAATAAGTAAAAATACAATAATGACAAGAAATTAGAAGAATAATAAATAAAATATATAATATCATAATGATGAAATATTATTAAGAGATGAATATAAATTAGAATTAATAAAAATAATATTGTATTATGATTTGAAGATAATGGAATAAAAGAAATGATAAAAATGAATAAGAAATGAAATTTGAAGTGATTTTATAAAGTGTATGATAAAAGAATTAATAAAAATGAAATTAATGAAATATATTTATTATTACAAAATAAGAATGAATAATCTATAATAATAAAATATTTAAATATTAAATTTATTGAATATTAATAAATTGAAATTAAATAATGTAATTATTCATTTAATAAAATAAATTGAAAATAAAATGATATGAAATTAACAAATAGAATATTAAAGAATATTAATATAAAAAGAAATTAATATAATTAATTAAAATTAATCTAAGAAATTATTATATTTGTATTAATTATGAAAATATTAATTACATAAAATAATAATTTAAAATGATGTAGTATTTATAATGATAAAATATCAATAAATGAATATATATTATTAAATTATATTATAAATAAGAATGAACAAATTGAAAAACATGAAATAATAAGAGAATATATCTAGAGATGTGATAAATTAAAATATCAAATAAATATAATGAATGAAAATGAAATGGAGAATAAAATAAAAGAGAATAAAATGAAAATGATATTTAATAAAAAAGAAATAAGTAAATTCAAAATAAGAATATAAAATAAAGAAGTGATCAATTTATTGAATCAACAAATAATTTATAAAATTAAATATTTCATATAATATCAGATATTTATATAGAATATAAAATAAAACAAATAATAAGAATAATAAATAATATAATAGTTTTACTAAGAAATTTAAAATATATAGAACTCTCGAATTCAAAATAAAACAAATTAATAAAATCAAATGAAAGTAATTGCAGTTGTAATAACAATAAATATATTATTTAATAAAGAAACAGTAAGAATGATAAAAGAATATTGTATTTAATTTAATATAAAATAATGATAAAAGATATAATAATTAAAAACATAAAAGAATTAATGAAATATTGTGGATATCATAGAGGTGAATATATAGAAGTACTCTATGAACAAGGGTCTGAAGAGAGTGAATGACGTAATCTCATCTGAGCAAAGTGAAGTAGATAAAATAAGAATACCGAAACTTATTTTATTAATCTTTAATTCTTTCTCTTTCTTTCTTGACTTTACCTTCTATCTTAAATTCATTTCTACTTGATTTCTTTATATATGAACAACTCTTTCTTATTCTTGAATAAAGAATCTATTTTATCTTTATTTAATCCTCCTCATTTAATACAATTAATTGAACAAGCCTTGTACTCTTTTAATTCGTCTAATTGTTTTGTTCCTAATAGACTGTCTTCTTCTTTTAACAATCATTCTATTGTCACAATGCCTGTTTTTCTTCTCAATGCCTTGGTTGCAAAGTCTTAACTATTACTCCTAACAATGTTTATCGTCATATCCCTAGTATTTTCGGTTTAATGATTTTATTTGACACAAATGGTTTTCCTCTTTGTTTATTAGATGGAAGCACTTTAACTTCAATTAGAACTGGTGGTATTGGTGGTCTTGCAATTGATCTTCTTACACAACAAAACGTACAATCTCTAGGTTTAATTGGGTGTGGTGTTCAAGGTTATTATCAATTACTCTTTGCATGTTCTATTCGAAAATTCTCCACTATTTATTTATTCAACTTTCCTGAGACAGACCTTTCTCCGTTCATCCACAAACTATCTAATGACTTACTTCATCATGGTGTTCACCACCACATCCATTTTGTAGTTTGTTCTTCCCCTACAGACGTTGTTCTTAATTCTCAAGTAATCATCACTGCTACTACTTCTTCTAAACCTGTTCTTCCTGACACACCTCTTCTCTATCTTGATAAAACAATTATTGCAATTGGCTCTTATCTCCCTACGTCTCGAGAACTTCCTGATGCTGTGTTTAGTGATGAAACGTCAGTGTTTATTGAAATGGACTATGCCAAAAAAGAGAGTGGTGACATTTTAATTCCATTACAAAATAACAAACTTTCTAATGAAAATATTCATTATTTAATAGACATCAAAAAAGACAAATCACTAACAAGAAGGACTAACATTTTTAAGTCTGTTGGAATGGCATTATATGATAATATTGTTGGATATGACTTATACAGGGATGCAAAAGAGAAAAATAAAGGAGAAGAAATAATATTATAAAATAATAATTAACTTATTATTTTTTTTCATTTATCAGAATAATTAAGAACTGGTTATTTGTTTATTATTATTATTTTATGTTGTTTTTCTTATTACTAACTTCAGTTTTTTCACAACAATTTCTATGCTATTCATCAGAGGCAATAGACATTGATGTGATTGATTCAGTTAGAACTTTAACATTAGATGTATTAAATAATAAAAATCAACCTATGTCATTCCCAGGTTGTGGTGATTCAATGACTGACCATGCTGTTTGGTACAGAATTACTAATAAAGTCACACAACCAATCCAAGTTACGTTGAGAACAATTCAAACGATTCCTCCAACAACTATCTTTCTTAGAATTTCTTCAAGTTGTCCAAGTGGGCCATCAGTTAATTCTTGCTTACATAAAACAATGTTAACACAAACAAAAGACACATTCTCATTTATACTTCAACCACAAAAAACCAATTACATTGCTCTTGTAGTAAATGGACTTTCTAAATACTCAACTCAAATACAAATTACAACAAATACTGTTAATAGAAATCAAAAAAAATCCAAAC
>NW_001854305.1:3995-8623 GCF_000209125.1 Entamoeba dispar SAW760
GAACAATGCCATCATTCTTCTGATCATTGTAATATGAATGCAATTCAAACATCTGCTATTTATTATAATGTTATTGTTCCTATAGGAGATAAAGTTGTTGTTAAAACATGTAATCCTAAAACAACAGTCAATACAAAAGTTAGTATTTTTGAGAATTTATATTATAACAGTAAATGTCTTGTTCAACAAACTCTTACCCAACCTTGTAACTTTAGTTCTATTGTTGAATGGAAAAATATTGAACAAGAACAAAAAAAGATTGTTATAAGAGTAGGAGAAGAATTTAGAGACTCTAAGGGAGAAGTTGAAATTTATATTGATGTTGTACCAGCTGGAATCACAGCAATAGAAAGTAAAATGATTGAAGATCGAACAGTTCCTCATTGGGCTCCAGACTCAGTATCGACAAAACAAGAATGGATTAATAGACTTCAAAATAAAAAGAAGGTCACACCAAAGAAAACTCATAAACAATACATTCATCCACTTAAACACAAATCACTCCCAGTTACTTCTTTAACTCCTCCATCTTTACCACAACCTGTTCACCAAACACAACCATTACAACAACCAAATATTCATCCTATTGAAATAAATAAAAATACTAGTAATTCTAAAAGAGCTCTTATTGTTATCTTTATTGTTTTAGTATTATTAGCATGTGTTGTTGTAGGATTTGTGTATTTCAGAAGAAACAAACAAGAGAGTCAATATATTGATTTGATGGCTTAAACCCATTTTAAAAACACAATTTTATTTAGAATATATATATTTTTTTGTTTTTATAAATTTAAAGAATTTTAAAAGAAGAACTTATAAAAAAAAGAAACTTAAAAAAAAGAAATTAATAGAAAACCAATGATTATCATTCTTTTCTTCATTTATTTTGGATTATCATCTCCTATACCTGAGTTTACATTAGAAGCACCATATACCACTTTAATTAAAAATTGGAAAAAAATTGGAAAAACAAATGTAATTAATGACACAATAATTGAACTTACACCAGATACTCAAAGTGTTTCAGGTCTTATTGTTTCAAGAAAAAGAATTCCTATTAAAAGCTTCAAAATGGAAATTACATTACAAATGACATCAAATAAAGAAGGAAAACATGCTGATGGTATTGCCTTATGGTTTACACAGTCCCCATTAAAAACAGGAAAAGCATTTGGAGCATCCAACAAATGGAAAGGAATTAGTGTTATTTTTGATACATTCCAAAATGGTAAAATGGAAGTACCAACAGCACAAATGATAATGAATTTTAATAATAAAGAGTATAAAGGAGAAACAGATGGAATTGATATTATGTCTAAATCCTGCTATTTTGGATCATATAGAGGAAATCCTTTTACAGTATATTTTGAATATAATCATGACACTCACGAAATTAATTTAGATCTTCAACAACAAGGAAAAGAAAAAGTTAATTGTTTTAAAGGTGCAGTATTTAAAATGGACATTGGTCAATATTTTGGAATTAGTGCAAGTAATGGAGACTTAAGTGACAGTCATCGATTAATTTCTGTAAAAATGACTGATCCAAAAATTAAAATACCAAAAAGAAAAGAATATAAAACTAAAGAACCAGAAACAGAAGAATTAAAACTAGAACCAATTGTTAATACTTTTAATAAAGAAGAACTTAACAAACAATGTAATGACAATGAAAAATGTAAAATAATAAAAGTATATACTACACTTGGAAATATTTCTGATGAACTTGCATTAAATATTAAATTGGCAAAAGAAAGAAATGAAGTTTTAAATAAAATATATGAAAGAATGGAAAAAACATCAAAAAGTGTAACTTATTTAAGAAGTAGTGCAACTGTTTTAAAAACAATTCACGACATTCAAGACGATGAAGCTGATAAAGTTTCAGATTTCTTTACTTCAATTGGTGATTTAATGGATAAAATTACAACACTCGGTCATTCTTTTTATTCTTCAAATAATCAATATGAAAAAGTTATTTCATTAACACTAAATGACTATTTCATATTTACATTACAACTTATTCTCTTTATTGGAGTTCTTTTTTACACTTTACTTCTTTATTCAAACAATCGCAACAGAGTAATTTAATACTTCATTTTTATTTATTATTTTAAAATAAAAGTAGGGAAAATGAAATTGTTTTATTTGTTAAATTACTCATTCAATTTAAAATTATTCACATAATACAATTGTTAGTTAACAACAACAGTATTTGTTGTGTTAAAATGAGTTGGTGATTTTGGTGTATGAAGAAATTCACTACCAACAGGAAATGATATTGGTGAAAATTGTTCAGACCAATCAGCTGAATCAAAAAATTTTTTATTCTTTCGTTCAGCTTGAGCTAACATTCCATATGATTTAGATGTATCTGACATGTTTATTTTAACAATATTTTTTAGTTTCAAGTCTTAAATTAAATATTTATAACGTCTTGATTTTGTCATCACCACTAATGTATTTACGACGTTTTTTTTTGAAACTTTCTTTTAACTTTCGATTTATCGATTTATTGGAGATATTTACTTGAATAACAGAACCAATACCATTTCCTTTTGTTTGGAGTTCTCCTCTAAAACTCAAAACAATGAAGATTGACTCTTCTTTAAAACTAAAAATAAATAATTTTCTATTGAATTGAAGTTGTTTATTATTTTTGATGTTTTTACAAAAATTGTATTTTTCTTAAATATTTCATTCAGTGAGGAATGATGAAACAAAAAAACTTACAAGATTTTTTAATTTAACCCTTAACTAATTTATTTTTTCATAAAAGATCCTTTTATCAATTCAGAATATACAACAAATTTTGTTGCCATGTTATTGAGTAATGTAATAGAGTAATGTAAAGAAAAACAAACAAGAAACAGGAATTCAAGTTGAAAGAAAAGAAAGAACTTCAATAGCAATAAAATACATAATAATAACTACGATAAAAGAAATAAGAAGAAAAGTGAATAGAAAAAGAAGAACACAAAGAAAAACAAATAAGAAAGAAAGTAAATATAAAGATAATAAACATTATACAAATAAGAAATATAAATTATTAACAACAAATGAAATTGAAATAAAAAATAAAAGAATAACAAGAAAATGAGAAAATGAGAAAAGAGAATAAACAGAAATACATAAAAAATAAGAAGATAAAGAAAATTGTATAAATATCATTTTTATTGTAAAATTTATTCTGTTTTATATGATTATTTTATAAAATAATATCATTTTTATGGAAAAGGTAATAAACATGTTTAAAAGTGTTTTATTTATTTTATTTTTGTGTATATTTTTTAATGTTGGTTTGAATCATATATAATGTTTTTATCTATTTATTGTGTTTAAATTATTCATGTTATAAAAAAATATAATAATTGAAAGTATAAAAATTAAATACTATGAAGTAATTATTAATAATAATAGTTGAATCATGTAATAAGAATTAAAAATGATAATGATAAATATATAATGTATTAAATTTGTTGTATAATATTTAATTGTTTAAATTCTATTAATTCTATTATTTATTATTTGTTTTTGTTCATTATTTTGATATTGGTTATATTATCATTGTGTTTTATTATAATAATTATTTGTATTAAAATGTTAATTGATTCTGTTTAAATTAATAATAAAATACTTATAATGATGAAAATAATTGAAAATATTCATAGTATTAATATTTTAGTTAATATGATAATAATTAATATGATAAAATTAATGTATTTCTAACAATACAAATAATAGTTATTTGTACAGATTTTTCTATGATTTATATTTGTTGATTGATATTGAATTTTCATTCTTTATAATTAATTTTTTATGTTTTCTGTAAAATATTTATAAATTATGTTAAAATCCATTTGTATAAAAAATATAAAAAGAAAATAAAAAAAAAAAATGAATGAATAAAAAAAATATTAATCTTCTTTTTTGAGGAATGTTGAATCTTTTTGTTGTTTTAATTGTTCATTCATAGTATTTTGATAAGATAAATGAGGAGGATAATAAGATAACCATAAATAAAGGAATAAAGGAATAAGATAACCAAGGAAATAAGTTCTATAAAGTACAATAAGTGATGGGATTAATTCGAATCTCATGAAAGGATAAACAGCATAATTTAAATGCCAATGATTAAATACTCTTAATAAAATATCATAAAGTTTCCATTGAATACTTTTTTCACCAAATTTTATTTTCATAAAAGGATCAAGACGTTTATAAATTAAATTTGATAAATCTTTATCAAAACCTAATATAAGAAATGAAATATAATAACCAGGATATACACCATGCCAAAATGCACAAACTACCATAGTTAAAGTAGTTTTATATTTTTCTAAAGGAGTTCCAATCATTGAAACATAAACATAATTTTTTAACCATTTTTGAACATAAGTATTCCAAAGATCCATATTTACTTTACATGATCTACATATTTCAAATTCTAAAATACTAACATTTCTATATAATAAAAATTGATCTTTTCCTTCTTTTGTTGTTCCAGTATAACCACATCCTGAAATTTCTCCAAGTGATTCTGTTAATTTCCATGTTCCATAATATTTTAATCTAAGTGTAGAAACTGTCCACCAAATAGTTAATAATTTCCATCCAATATTACATGT
>NW_001854304.1:0-3349 GCF_000209125.1 Entamoeba dispar SAW760
ATCTTCTGCTTAGGAGGCAGACGCGTTTCCACTGCGCCACGAGACCATTTAACATCATAGAAGTACTAAAAAAAAGAATAAGGGAAGATGCATATATAATAGATATATAGATATATAGATATATAATTGTATATATATATGTATATATGTTTATATGTATATATGTATATATATATATATTTGTATATATATATATGTATATATATATATATGTATATATCTATATATATATATGTATATTTGTGTATATTTATATGTCTCTTTTTTTTTTTTCTATATATATATTTGTTTATTTTTTTATATTTTTTTTTTATGGAAATTTTTTTTTCTTTTATATTTATTTTCTCATACTATTTCTCATTCAATTCAATTTTTAATTATCAGATAATGCATTTAGATATTATATTTATAAAATGATTTTTAGATGATGTTAAATTCGTTATTATTTATTATGTAATTTCTTTTTTCATTTCTTCCGAAATAATATATCTGATCCATTAAATTTTATTTTTATTGATTCGCACAAAGTCATCACATTTTAGAAATCGTTAATTATACTCTTGATTTAAAGAAAGTATTTGATATATAAATCAACCGCTAATGTAATTAAATGAATATTGATTCAATAAATATTATAAATTTGAATTAATTAAAAAATACAATATTACACTCAATGATAATATGATTGAAATCATTGTTATTGATAACTCCGATTTATATAAATATCATTTGTGTATTCAAATATGAGAAGAATGATAATATAAAATATATTAATAAAATAGAAAATAATATGATAGATAAAATAATATCATCAATAAATTGAATAAAAGTAATAGAAATTACATCAATACAATTAATATAGAAGTCATTAATACTTTTAGATATGTTGCATCTGACATCCATTATCCAATTATTAAATTAGATAAAATTGATTTATACATTATAAAGAAGATCCAAGAAGTAAATATCTACTCAAAATTATTAATAAAGATAGATTATATATTAATAAAAATGAATTAGATATTGATTAATATCATCAAGAGATGTATATGAATTAGAATTAATAAGAATATTAATATATTATGAATGGAAGATAATAAAATAAGAGAAATGATGAAAATAAATAAAAATGGAAATTGAAGAGATTTTGTAAATCATGTGGTAAAAGAATTAATAAAAATGAAATTAATGAAATATATTTATTAGTACAAAATAAGAATGAATCATCTATAATAATAAAATATTTAAATATTAAATTTAATGAATATATATATATTAATAATTGGAAATTAAATAATGTAAATAGTCATTTAATAAAATACAATAAATATGAAATGATATGAAATTAACAAGTAGAATAATGAAGAATATTAATATAAAAAGAAATGGTTATAAACAATTAAAATTAATGTAAGAAAATGATATATTTACATGAATTAAGAAAGTATTAATTACAGGTAATAATAATTTAAAATGGTGTGGTATTTGTACCAGTAAAATATCAAAAATTGAATATATATATATATATTATTAACTTGTATTATAACGAAGAAGGCACAAATGGAAAAGCATGATTTAATAAGAGAATATATCTGGATAGGTGTTAAATTAAAATATAAAATAAATATAATGAATGATGAAGAAATGAAGAATAAAACAAAAGAGAATAAAATGAAATTAAGATTCAATAAAAATGAAATGTGTAAATTCAAAATAAGAATATAAAATAATGAAGTGTTCATTGTATTAAATCAAGAAATAATTAATAAAAAGTGAATATTTCATAAAATACCATATATTTATATAGAAGACAAGATAAAACAAATAAGAATAATAAATGATATGATAATAGTTTGTGATAAAAAGATAATTCTAATATTTACTAACAAACATGAAAATGTATAGAATCTCCATTTCAAAATAATACAAATTAATAAACTAAAAAGAGTGAAAGTAATTCCAGTAGTAATATTAATAAATATATTATTTAATAAAGAATTAGTATGAATGATAAAAGAACAAAATATAATAATTTCATATAAAATAATGATAAAAGATATGATAATTAAAAATATAAAAGAATTAATGAAATATTGTGGATATCATAGAGGTGAATATATATTTATATAAGTACTCTATGAACAAGGGTCTGAAGAGAGTGAATGATGTAATCTCATATGAATAATTTGAATTATATAAAATAAGATATATTATTACTTATTTTATTAATTTTTTATTTAATATATAAATTAATTTTTAAATTATTAATTAATTTTGATTTAAGTAACTAATTAAATATATTTATTATAAAATAATTATATCATTTAAATAATTTATTATATTTATTAAATGTTAATATTATTAATATTAATATTTATTTATTTTAATTAGATATTATTTATATGAAAATTATAAATGAAATAAAAATATTTATAAAATAATATATTTAAATTCAATTTATATATTTTATTTTATATTTATTTATTATTATTTATTAAATTCTTTTTTTATTTATAATTATAAATTAAATAATGAATAAAAAATTATTTATTTTTAATTTTATTTTATTTGTAAATATATATTATATTATGTAAATAAATTAAAATAGTAAATATTATTATTTCATTAAAGTTTTTATAAATTTATAAAGATTTATTAATTTTATATTTATTATTATTATAATTTTATATTTATAAATAAATTTATTTTTAATTTTCATTCTTTGAGATATTTATTTTAATTTATTTATTTATTTATTTTATTTATTATTATAAAACTTATTATAATTTTTTATTTATATTATTTATTTTTCTTTATTTATTTATAATTTTTCATTTATTTAATTTACTTTGTCATAATTCTTTTTCCTTTTTTTAATTTAAATTTATTGAAATAAGAAATATTTATTTATTATTTTTTCTTTTTTTATAATTATTTTTTTATGGTACAATTTAATAATAGTGTGATAAATCATTTATGGTATATTATTAATTATTTAATTATTTATATTTTATATAATATTTATTAATTATTTTATTGTTTAATATCTAAAACAATTATTTTCTTTTCTCATTTATTATTTTATAGTTTTATATTTAAAAAATCAAATTTAATTTATTATAGTTTATTATATTATCAAATATATATTTATTTTTATTTCATATTCATTTAATTAATACAAAAAGAATAAATTATATATTCATTTATATTAATAAATTATTAGAAAATAATTTTTAAATAATAAAAACATAAAAATACTTATATTTTTCATTGGAAATGAAATAAAAATATAATAACAATATAAAAGAAGAAGATATTTAAAAAACACATAGTCATTTCATTGTGAAAT
>NW_001854304.1:3449-14129 GCF_000209125.1 Entamoeba dispar SAW760
GTAAAATATATAAATATAAAAAAATATATAGTCAGTAAATATATATATATATATTTTTGGGTGTCAGAGTCAGAATAGACTTAATATTGGCACACCCACTGACTGTTATGGGATATAAAACATAAAAGTTATGGAATTAATTAAGAAACACTACATGGTTAATGTATTGAATAAAATAATATTAATAATAATAATAATAATAATAATAATAATTAAATAACACAAAATAAACGATTTAAGGTGTATAACATAAAAGTCAGCGCAACTGAATTATTAGATCGCTGACCCTAGTATATATAGTAATGGCTATGTGGCAGGGTTGAAAATAACGTTCAAAATTTTCAAATGGTGATGAATTAGGGTGAAAGAAAGGTGCAGAAATAAGAAGAAAATGTAACATAGAAACATAAAGAAGCAGAGAAACATAAAAAACGAATAAAGAAACGAGAGAAAGGTGAAGTATTACGATAGCAATGACGAATTTAAATGACGACAAAATTAAAATATAAAATAATTAACTATATAATATAGTAATAAAATAATACGTAATCATTACATAACAACACGCAATAATAATAATAAAAAGAACTAATAAAAATTATTAGAAATTTAACAATATAAACAATGAATGTTAATAATTCCGAATGTATCAACAAATGTAAAACGTATACTTACAAAAAACAACACATTTTTATAAGCGGTAGTATCAGCGTTGGTAAAACAATGTTATGCAATTTGTTATTCGAATATCTCGACTATTATACTCCTATCGCATATATAAAAGAATATATCGATTACAACAACGATGGCGAATTTACATTAAAACATTTACATGATAGTTTAATAAGTAATTTCGAATTTCAGAATTATGTACTAGATTGTTATGAGACTCAACTAAATTCAAGTATTTATGAAGATGCCGATATTGTAATATGGGATAGACACCCCATTGAATCATTGGAAGTATTTTGTGCAAACAACAATTCGTTAAGTAATGAACAACGTCAAAAACTCAAATTAAGAATAGAACAATTAAGTAGAAGATATCAGATTCCACAATTAACTAATAAAGATGTCAGTGTAATAAACATTGATACTAGTAGAATTTCTACAGAATTAATTGAAGAAGCTTTAGTTAATACATTTATTCATCCTTTGTTATTGGGATTATCCGATGGAAGTATTTATGTCTTCTTATTCTGTAGTGATACAAATACACAATTCAAAAGATTAACAAAAAGAAATAGAACTCCAGAGATAGAATTATACAAATCCAAAGAAGATTTAAATGATTTAAACAATCAGTATGCGTTATTTTATACCAATTTAGTACGAAAAAAACTAAATCAAACTAATTAACTGATTATTTTCATTTAGATTTATTCCATGGTAGAAGCAGAAAATACATTAGTAAATAAAATTGAAAATAAAAAACCCAAATTATTGTTAAGATTATGTTATTCTCTAGTAGTAGCAATTATTTTATTTGTAGTACTTATAGGAATTATTGCAGCCGAATTAATAATTAAAATACTAACATAAATAAACAAGAAATAATTAATTATTTTTTTGGTTTATTCAATTCTTTTCGTGCTAATTCTCTATCATCGTGGCACTGTTTAAATGCATTAATAACAATTTTATACTTTTGTAACATTTTACACGCACTACTGGCAATATCTTTAACCAAGAAAACTTCACTTTCAATAAGATTTGAATATTTATCACTTCCAAGAGTAGTTCTCTGTTCTTTCTTATAATAATCAACCATAGTAGAACATAAATCATGTAATTCATCAAGATCCAAATAGAAATCATGTAAATTACTAACAGTTAAATCAGATAAAGCATAATATTCTATCTTATCATCAACAGTTGAAGACATTAATTATATTAACAATTTTATTATTTTCTAGTTTATTTAAATATAGAACAAAACAGACAACAGACATTTTCAAAACGTCATTCAGACAATAAAAAAGGTTTAAACAGACAAAAATTAATCACCAAACAGACAATTTAATACGTATAAAACACGTATAAAGTAGTATTTAATGAACAAAAAATCACCAAACAAAACATCTACAATGACTACATCTCCCAAATTAAAATGTATTTTAGAAAAGCTTATTAGAAAATTAGCAGACGAAATTAATTACTTATTAACAACTAATATAACCACTGATGGCAAAAGTTTATTGTATTCTTTAGCATACTGGGCAAAAAGAGTGATGTTCAACGATGAATATAACTATGATACAACGGCTTATGATTATTTAGGCTATTTATATGAAGATGTAAGAGTACTATTAGTTAATTATGATAATTTGATGAGAATAATAGGCGAGTTAAGATTCTATTATTATGAAGGTTATGCTGATCATCTTAATAATTGATTAAATTTTTTATTATATTTTAATGATTATGAATTATCTTTTTGTTAAATATTTTTTTTTAAACAAAGGTTAACCCTCCTAACGGAGGGGTTATATACTATTTATTAATATTAATTCATTAAACGGAACAACTAAAAAATAAAATAAGAATAAAAAGAATTGAATTAATCATCAGTTTCAGCTTTCTTAGGCTTTTTCTCACTATCCTTAGATTTAATAGGCTTAAGTAAAGCACGCTTAGACTCGTTTTCAATTTCTTCATCATGGATATCATCAACATCAACTTCTTCAGTGTGTTTACGAGACAACTTTCTAACCCAGTCTGGAATAGTACTCTGATCAACGGTCTTTTTATTATATTTCTTTGCAAACTTTCTATTCCATGTATTAAATGAATTAAGTCCTATACTATTTTCATCCAAATATCTAGATATTCTTTCGCATCTCCTAATACTTTCAAGTTTTTGTCTTATTAAATCTTGTCTATCTTCATCGCTTTTAACTTTATCACTGTTATTAATTTTCCAGTCAATATATGACGGCTCTTTCATGGTGTAATAGAACTTCTTAAGAAAGGAATTAACATTTGGCTCAGATTGTGCTTCAGTATAAACGTCCATAATATCCATAGAGGCAACATCCATATAAATATCATCTCTTGGTCTGTTCATGTTTGACATTGTTTTCGATATATATTTGCAAGTTTTTATTCTTTAAATAGTTCAACTCCATTCATTGATGTCATTACCACGTAAGAAAAAACCTCACCGCTTCATATAAATAGATCAAATTAAACTAAAAAAATACATTAATGTCAAAAGAAGATTTTCATTCAGAACCCAATAAAATGGACATGATTCACTTAAAAGATGCTCTAACACATAACAAGGCTCTTCATTTCACATCAAGATTTATGTATCTAACATTGTGGGGTGATGAAATTTCCAATCAAACACAATTTAAAGAAGTGGTGGATCGTCTAGCCGGTGCAACAAATAACGTACAGTATGCACATATTTCACCCACTGAAATAGACGAAGTAAATCCAAAACCACACCAGCATCTACTAATAGTCACTAAGAGACCACGCTCTTTTAAAGCGAGACCGATAATCAATCACTCAGACGGAACAAAACAATCCTTCTGGTACTCGCGAGTAAATTCATACACTTCACGTACCGGAGATATCTCAGCAATTATACGTTATATTACAAAGAAAGGTGCTGGAATGTCTAAAGGTGATCCTTCTACTAAAGAAGATTTGAAGCAGACATGGATTAACGCTTTATCAGAACTTGATTCTTATCAGGATTACAATGAACTAGAAAAAAACCTTCTGGATATAAATGCTGAAAAATATATTCAGCAAGAAGGTAAAATAAAGGCGAGATGGATGCGTAAGAATGCAAGGCGTTTAGATATTGAACATTATACAAGAACCGATTTATTCCCTTGGAGAGAGGAAATGCCAGAAGTACAAACAATTCGTAAATGGTTGAAATGTGCCCAGGGGAATAAATATCGTATGGGAAATCTGTTTATCGTAGGACCCACCAAAACAGGTAAAACAGAATTTGCTATACAAGAAATCTTCTTAAAATATAATACATTCATGTTAAGAGGAGATTCTTTATTCGATGCATATGATGACGAGCAAAATTATAAATTCATTCTCTTCGACGATATAAATTATGATAAAAATTTAATTAGATTAATAAAAGCAATCACTTCTACAATAGATAAAAAGACAATGGTAAATATTAAATATTCCAAGGCAATTGTTACTGCCAGGCCATGTATCCATTTATTAAATCAAAAGGAATACGAAAGTGTTGTCGATTTAATGAAATACAATGGAGGTTATAACTGGTGGAAAAGAAATTCCTTAACAGTATTCATAGATAAAAAACTTTATAAAGATCCAGAAGAATCTGAAAAAGATTCAGAAGACATGGAAAAGCAAGAAGAAAACTATGATGCAATGGAAGATTTACAAGAAAAATATGAAAACATTAAAGATATGCCAGAAGAACAGGATTCAATTGACGATAATCCAATAGAGCACCTTTCTTTCTATAAAAGAGTGACCAACTTAATGGAGTCACTCGGATATGATGAAGAATTCTTAGAAGGTCTGTCGGAAAAAATATCAGAAGCGAAGAAAGATAAGAAAATGAAAAAGATTTTAAATGAATCACAAGAAGACAACACAAGCATGATAGAGGAATGGAACGATGATTTAGAAAAATACCAATCAGATAACCCACTTGGTATGACAACAGAAGACTTCACCAATTTTGAAAGGGAAACAATGTCTCAATACGAAAAACAACGAAGTAATTACTTTAATAAACAATTTAAAGATGATTATATGGATGAAGAAGACGATGATTATGAAGACGAAGAAGATTATTCAGGAGGACCACTAGAACATGCATCATTTGGAGGAAAAAACAATGATATGGATATAATTTATGACTAATTAATTGAATTAATTTAATTGGTATCTTCTTACTTCTGGTCTCCTTTTATATTTTGGATCATCAGCAGGATTAGTTTCTGTTGGCTGAGTAGTAGATGGATCAAATGAAGAACCATCAATAGAAGGAGCCTTAGGCTTCTTTTCAGGATAACCAATCTGGTACTGTTGATAAGGATACTCAATTAAATCCTGAGGTTCATAATTATATTCAATTCGTGGTTGTTTTGGTTTGGGTTTAATTTGAAGAGGTTTATAATCAAATCCAATAGTTTGTTGAGTCTGTTTATCCTTAAGTAAAAGTTTATCTGTTTTATCTTTAAGTACCAACGGATTAACATCAGTCAATGCTTGAGTAGGAACTTGAGTTTGTTCACCCAAAGTAACACCAAATTGTTTATTTCCAGGAGTAACAATATTCAAATCCTTCAATAAATCTTCATCTACTTCCATTACAACAGCACTTGGTTTATAACCAGGTTTATTCTTCTTAGGCTTAATAAGGTCTTTAGCGTAATCTTCATTAGTTTTAACAGTATTATCAACTTTAGTAACTTGACCACTTTGTTTAGTTTGTTCATCTTGTTTAACCTGATTATAATAATCCTTTTGTGTACGTGTATAATATTCTTGTAAATTTTCCTGTATTTTAGGATTACGTAAAGCCAGACTCAACGAACCAGATTGAACGCCATTTTCAATTAATAATTGTTGTTGTTTAGAAACATTATCATGTTCACTAGCAGAATCATAAGCATTCATAAAATTAGTAGCATCCTTTTTAAGAAGTTCATAGGCCTGTCGTCGATCATTAGAACTAGCAGAAGGATCACTATACTGTCTTATAACATAATCAACAGTCTCAAAATATCGTTGAGTATAAGCATTATTTTTATGTACTCTACCATTATGGGCACCAACTTTCTTTTCAACTTGTGAAAAAATCTTATACACTTCATCAAATAACCCACGCTCAGAATTATATTCAAGAAAACGTTGTTGTTTAAAGTCGTTAAAAGCTTGAGAAGCTAAACGATTCTTACCTATAAAAGCCTGTGCAAAATTTCTATCTTCAACTATTTCAGGTTGAGATACCTGAACTTTATCAGCACGAGTAGCAACAGGAATAACAACTACAACTTTCTGTTTACCTTCTTTGAAATTTTGAGCAGCATTATAACCTCTATTACCTTCTCCATAAGCAGTCTGTATATTATTAATATTATTAATCATATTTGATATATCACTATTAGGATTCTGATTATACAATCTAAAACCTCTAGCGACTGCAGCAAATTGCGCATCAAGAGTTCTTATTACCTTAGTACGTTCAGCAGGATCAGAAATACTATAAACATATTTATATAATTCATCTTTATCAATTTTTAAATTTCCACCAACTTTATTACAAATACTTATAATAGGACTCCATCTAGCAAAATATACATCATTAGTTTGTTGTCTAAATACTTCATTATTAACCTTTTGTTCAATAACCATTGCATTCTGTTTCATATATTCAAAATCTTTATCAAAATGTTGCTGATTATCTTTAGCTTTAACAAGAGACTGTTGATTATATTCCATACGTTCATTTAATGATTGAATATAGTTTAAAATCTGATCCTGTTCACGTTTATATTGATCTGGACTAACCACCTTTAAATTAGTTAAATAAGCAGTAAGATCATAAACAGTTTTTCTAATAATTTGATTTTCATTTTCATATTGCATAATAGCTCTAGCAAGATCATTTTGACCTCTATATAATAATTTATTTTCATTACTTAATTTATCTAATTCAGCATCGGTTTCTCGTTTATTCCTAGCAATAATATTCATCAATTGTGCCATTGTAAGTTGATGAGCATTTAAAATATTTTCAATACCATCAATACGATCATTCATATTTTTAAAATTATTAACATAATAACCCAACTCTTGTAAACGATTATCAGTTTGATCAAATTTAGAATTAACATAATTCTGATAAGCACGCATTTCATCTCTAGTAATAAACATATTTTGATTACGATTAAGTTCAATTTGTTGTTGTTCCAATTGCTTTTGTTTATTTTTAATCTTCTTAATTCTCCTATTAGCTTCTTGCTGATCTAAACTACCTTTCTTAACAGCCTCTTTAATATCACGTATTTCATGAGTATTATAATTTATTTGATCTTGAAGTGTTTCTTGATAAGTATCATATGTAATAAATTTCTGTCTATAATCATTGAATCGTTTTTCAGTACGTTCAGCATATTCATCTAAATCACTATCAGCAATTTGAGCTTTTAATTTAGCTTCATTAGCAATACGATTAGCATCATTAATTTGTTGTTGTAATGATTTATTAACACCTTGTTGTTGTCTATTATTATCTCTAATTTGTTGTTTCATTTCATCTCTCATTTCTTGTTTAAGTTTATTACGTTCATACTCACTTAATGGTCGACGAGGATTAACCTTTTCCTTTTCTTCTTCTTCATCATTCTTTTTATAATATCTATCATAAGGTACATATGGACGTACACCATAACGATAGAATTGAACTTCATTATCAATAGGCTGTCTATGATATCTAAATTGTGTTCGATAACCAGACCAATTAGTATGATATTCTTCATCTTCATCATCATAAATTCTTCTCTTGTAACCACGTCTCAATTTTTTACGTTTAAAACGATTCCAATGAGGTTGTATAACATCAAAATAACGATTCATTAAAAATAAGTAGATTAAAGATTAGGATTTGACTCAGGCATACCATTATTAGGCAATACAATTCCTCCATTAGTATAACTGGAATCAGTTGCATTAAATACCGTATCAGGATTAATAGAAGGTTTACTACTATTATCAGCATTTCCAACTACAATATATCCAGAAGCATCAGTAGCAGAAGGAACAACCAATCCCATATTATTTTTAGCATAACCAATAAATCCAGCATATGGTTTAAATATTTCAGCATTTGGAACAAGAACCTTTCTTAATCCTCTTAAAGTAACATCAAATTGCCAATGAATAGTTAAAGTACAAGCATTCATAGCGGCAACAGCTTGTGGAGCTTTAAGTGAAATAAGTAATTGAGGATTCCATGCACTATACATATTATCTTGTGATAATACTTGTTTTGTATTTGTTGTTGGTAAATACATTGATTTTTCCATCATTGATGCAGCATCCAATTGTCTAATAACACCCTATCTACTTCCATAATACAATGTCTTCTCATTTGCAGATGAATAACTTGATACAACACCATAATCAGGTACTCCAAAATATTTAGTACCATTAACTTCAACTACTTTAATTTTAACACCATTTCTATCCCATGCAGTACAAATAGATGGGAAAGTAGCACTATTCAATAAACCATTACCAATGAAAGTCATTTCAAGTGATGCTCTAACAGCATTAACTTTATATTGATCATACATTCCCATATAATTTTCAAAATATTGAGTAGAAGTAAGAATAGCATTTACATTTCTAATTAATGTAGCTTCACTAGAACCAACAGGTACATTAATATTAACATCTTCTTGTACAGAGATTACTACATTAGTAGAATCTCTTTGTTGCATTGCACTCGCAAAATTACCAAATGCGCGTCTAGAAGCAATACTTCTTCTTCCTCTTCTTCTCATAGTACGTCTACCTCGCATTCTTCTTGCCATAACCAAATGAAAATAATAGATCAATTAGTTCACATATAACAAAGGCACAGTCTTACCAGATAATGAATCAACTTTACTAGAATAACTAGCTAATGAAGAACCAGTATTAATAAACATAGCACCAGAATAATCATCAGAAGTGGATCTTCCAATATTAAGTCCGCCAGTATTAAACAAAAACTTACCACTTGAGCTAATAATATCCGTCTTGTAATTGACACCAACCACAATAGAATAATTATTAGCATTATTTTCACCAATAATTCTATTAACAAAATTATTAGCAGTAAACTTATCAGAATCACTACCAACAGCATATGAATAAACTCGAAGAGCATTACTAACACTACCCATAGCAACAGCATATACATACTTATTAGTACTATATTCAGCAGTTCCAATTTCAACGGTCCATGTACTCTTAGGCCCTCTTATGTAAATATCAAAATACATATAATCATTTTCATAATGTCCATTTCCAGTAAGAGGAATCATTTCATTTAATACAGTTGAACCGTCAGAAATATACCAATGTAAGAAAGAAAACGATTCAACAATTTCATTCTTAGTTGTTCTCAATTGCTTAAATCTTACAGTAATATATCCCATAACTTTAAGAATATAACTATCATTAATTGTTAAACTGGCATTATTACTAACCTGATTCAAATATGCAGTCCATTGATCATTATTAATAAAATCAAGTCTAGTACCTCTAATTTCAGTTATTTCAATTCTAACACCAGCTTTCAATATAGCATACAATTCATTAGGAACTTGTTCAGTTGGTTCGGCACCTTTCTCGATAACAACAGTATTAGTTTGTTTAACACTTGAAGTAGTATTCCATTCAGACTGACTTTCATCAAAATACTGAACAACACTCAATATACGATTATTTTCATCGCCATTCATACCAGGCAATTGAGCTTTTGCACCATATAATACACAGGGAATAAATCTACCATTTTGTAATTCTGGTTTAAATTCATATAATTTACCGCTCATAATTGTTGGAATCGTCATCATCTTCTCACTACTACTAACACCTTGAATATCTAATGATAAATGCATTGGTGCACCTGGCATTTTAGATTGATAAATATAAGAGGAATAAGAAGCAAATTCATCATAAGATGGTTCACTATAATAAGTATTACTTCCAATTACATTTTGATAAAATCCATTGGGAATTGTACGTCTAGCAGCCATTCCATAAATACAAGGAAATGTTATTTCCTGTGTAAGAATACTCACTTTATCTTCAGTCGGTCTAGTAATAGCTTTACCGTATGAATAATTCGTATTTAAATAAGTAAGTAAGTTATTTGATTGATCAGCTTCAGTCAAATCACCAGTAGTAATCAATTTAATAAAATCATTATAATTATAAGAAATATAATTAACACCATCATCAGTGCTTACTCTATAAGCATAATTTGTATTCCAAACAGTATCAAATGTAACATTAGCACTTACACCTTTAGTAACATCACCACAAATATGTACATCCATAATTTTAAATTGATCAAAACAATCACATAATTCTCTAAATACAAGACTTTTACTTAATAAACCTAATGAACCAATAGTATGTACATCATTACCCATTCCAGTAACACCAGTAATATCAATTTTACCTTCCCATGAATCACTCACAGGAATAGTAGCAGTTAACTCTTGTTGTGAACTTCTTTTAACAACATCAACATTTTTTCTTGGTTTTAAAGCATCACGTCCACTCGTGGAATTAGCAGCAGATCTCATCTAAATGAATAATAAGTTAAGATGCAAGAACTATATGACATAACAGATATTAAAAACCAATTAGAAACAACAAATTCTAATACTTTTAATATTATTTCAGAAAAAAACAAATACACTTTATATAATTTTCCTTCTTCATCTAATTTACAACAAAAAACAATTACTTATACATCAAACGGTATTAAAGATTTAGTACCAGATGATGGTTATGATGGAATATCACAAGCTAAAATTAACATCATAGTACCTCAACAATCATTACAAGAAAAAACAGTTACTTACACAACAAGAGGAACACAAACACTGCTACCAGATACAAATTATGATGGAATATCTAAAGCAACGATTAATATAA
>NW_001854304.1:14229-15699 GCF_000209125.1 Entamoeba dispar SAW760
ATCAGACAGTGAAGCATACATTCAATTACAACGCTCTTCAACAATCCCAATACGCAACGGAGTACTTACATGGGTACACGTCTTAGAAGAAGACACTTCAACGGTTATTTTACGTTGTATGGATTCAACAAAAAACGATAGAGCTTTATTCGTTTCATACGTCGAAGAATTCTCCGAACCAAGAGATTTCATAGATTTATACTTCTTCTACCACACAATATTTAATTAACTTTTTAATCTATTATTTTCATTTCAATGGAAGAAATATACAACGTCACGGCCTTAGCACAAGAAATTAAAGATGCTGGTCAAACCTACTTTGACATTATAAGCGAAAAAACAACATATAGATTAGAAAATTTCCCAGAAGATCAATCAGAAAATCTATTTATACCATTTAATCAAGTATCAGCAAATCCCAATTATGTTCAAGATTCAACAACAACAAAAATAACTTTCGCGGAAATGATTCCGCACTTATATTCATCAACAACTGATATGGATTCAGATGCAACAGACGCCCAAACAATTAAAACAAATTCAAATAATTATTATACATTAATAAAAAATACCGATACTTCCGAACATGATTATGGAATACCAACAAATGCTTTACAAGGAGGATTTTTCGCGATTTTATTCAATGTAGTAGAAGGAACAACAACAAGAGAAGAAGTAACAATATCAATGAAAACGCCATCAACAAGTAGTACACCATTCACTTTATATCCAAATGGAGTGGGAATTTTCATTTCAATATCCGCCCCAGGAAATTTACTCTTATCAAATTCTCCAACTTCAACTACTCAACAATCTCATAAAGAAATGAAAATAAGAATACCATTTGTAGCCTCACATTCAGTAAGCTTATCTCCAGATATGTTCGATACTTCAATCTTAAATCTTTAATTTAATTTCTTTGTGAAAATTTAACGTTGTCAGTTGTCAGGAAAATAAGAGTGAAATAACAACCGAAGGGAAGTGCATGTAACGATTTCCTGATAACTGATAACATTAAATCAAGCAAAGGAATTTTATGTTTTATATCCCATAACAGTCAGTGGGTGTGCCAATATTAAGTCTATTCTGACTCTGACACCCCAAAAAATATATATATATATATTTACTGACTATATATTTTTATTATATTTTATAATATTTTTACTATAAATTTACTATAATTTTGGTCAGTGAGTCAGCTGACTTTTCATTTTGAGATTTTTAGATTTTGTGCTGACTATTTTTTAGATTTTTGTGTTATCTATCCCATAATTCATTGAGTTTTAACCACGTAATGATTACGTCATTTGAGTTTTATTTAACCTCATTGATGTGTTACCACATCATCTAATTCTATTTCTATAAATATATTTGACGTATTGCCACGTCATGTTCTATTTCTATTTATAGTTGCCACGTCATCACACTCATTTTGTGATCATTGCTGTGTTCTATTTTTAGAAACACATA
>NW_001854303.1:0-1905 GCF_000209125.1 Entamoeba dispar SAW760
AGGGATATATAAGTTATATAAATGTTATAAGTTATATAAATGTTATAAGTTATATAAATGATATAAGTTATATAAATGATATAAGTTATATAAATGATATAGATATGATATAGATATAGATATAGATATGATATATAAAAGACATAAGAAAGATAAGATATAAAATAAACAGACTAGGAATAATAATAAAAGTACATAGTCATATAATAATATAATAATATAAGAAAATATATGATAGTCATAGTCATAAGTAAGTAGGATAACGGTAGGTTCATATCAAGTAGGATACACCCGTTCCCATCCGAACACGGAAGTAAAGATGCTTAGAGCCTGATCAGTACCATTATGTTCACACAGATGGGAACGTCAGGTAATCTACCTTTTTGTTTTTATATAGAGAGTTTTTTTTTAAATAAAGGAATAAAGGAATAAAGGAATATAGAAATATAGAAATATAGAAATAAAGGAATATAGAAATAAATACATACATAGATATATAAATAAAGATATATATAAATAAATAAATAAAGAAATATATATATATATATAAATAAAGAAATATATATATAATAGAATATAAAGGTTATAGAAGTTGAAAGGGATTAAAGTAAAGTAATCTAGTCAATAAAAAGACGAGCTTGGCAGGGATCGAACCTGCAATCCCCAGATTCGTAGTCTGATGCGTTTCCATTGCGCCACAAGCCCTATAACATTCATAAAATACTGGGAAGATAAAAAAAGGGATATATAAGTTATATAAATGTTATAAGTTATATAAATGTTATAAGTTATATAAATGATATAAGTTATATAAATGATATAAGTTATATAAATGATATAGATATGATATAGATATAGATATAGATATGATATATAAAAGACATAAGAAAGATAAGATATAAAATAAACAGACTAGGAATAATAATAAAAGTACATAGTCATATAATAATATAATAATATAAGAAAATATATGATAGTCATAGTCATAAGTAAGTAGGATAACGGTAGGTTCATATCAAGTAGGATACACCCGTTCCCATCCGAACACGGAAGTAAAGATGCTTAGAGCCTGATCAGTACCATTATGTTCACACAGATGGGAACGTCAGGTAATCTACCTTTTTGTTTTTATATAGAGAGTTTTTTTTTAAATAAAGGAATAAAGGAATAAAGGAATATAGAAATATAGAAATATAGAAATAAAGGAATATAGAAATAAATACATACATAGATATATAAATAAAGATATATATAAATAAATAAATAAAGAAATATATATATATATATAAATAAAGAAATATATATATAATAGAATATAAAGGTTATAGAAGTTGAAAGGGATTAAAGTAAAGTAATCTAGTCAATAAAAAGACGAGCTTGGCAGGGATCGAACCTGCAATCCCCAGATTCGTAGTCTGATGCGTTTCCATTGCGCCACAAGCCCTATAACATTCATAAAATACTGGGAAGATAAAAAAAGGGATATATAAGTTATATAAATGTTATAAGTTATATAAATGTTATAAGTTATATAAATGATATAAGTTATATAAATGATATAAGTTATATAAATGATATAGATATGATATAGATATAGATATAGATATGATATATAAAAGACATAAGAAAGATAAGATATAAAATAAACAGACTAGGAATAATAATAAAAGTACATAGTCATATAATAATATAATAATATAAGAAAATATATGATAGTCATAGTCATAAGTAAGTAGGATAACGGTAGGTTCATATCAAGTAGGATACACCCGTTCCCATCCGAACACGGAAGTAAAGATGCTTAGAGCCTGATCAGTACCATTATGTTCACACAGATGGGAACGTCAGGTAATCTACCTTTTTGTTTTTATATAGAGAGTTTTTTTTTAAATAAAGGAATAAAGG
>NW_001854302.1:0-2242 GCF_000209125.1 Entamoeba dispar SAW760
AGTTCAGACATAAAGGTTTAAACATAAACAAAAAAGAAATAAAGAAATAATAAAGAAGAAAGAATAGAAGAAGAAAAATGTAAAACATAATAAAGAGAAGAAAATAGAAGTACTAAAGAATAAAGAATAAAAAGAAAGAAGAAGAAAAAGAAATAGAAATAGAAATATAAAAAACACTTGTATGATAACCACAGAATTTCATTAAAAATAACATAAACAATAAATAATATAAGAAATAACATTAATGCATAAAAAATTATATAGAAAGAAGAAAATAGAAACATATAGATAAAGAATAAAGAATAATAGAAATAAAGAAATAATAGGAAAGGAAAATAGGAATAGAAGAGATAAAGAAATAAAAAACAGAAGTAATAAGAAGAAGAGATAGTATAAAATAAAAAAGAAAGGAAAAGATAGAAATAAGAGAATAAGAAATAGGAGTAATAAATAATAAATATAAATAAAAAGTAAAGGATAATAATAAGAAAAGAAATAAGAAGAAATAGAAAATAAAAAAGAAGAAAAGAAGAAGATAAAATAGAAGAAGAAAAAGATAAAAGAATAAAGAGAAATAAGAGAAGAAGAAGAGATAGTAAAATAAAAAAATGATAATAAGAAAAAGAAATAAAAAAACAAGAAATAAGTAAGAATAAGAAAAGAACAAAAAGAGAAGTGAGAAATTGAAATTTTATCAACAAGAAATAATTGAAAAGAAATAAAATAAAAAGAAATAAAGATACATTTAAAAGGATTGTCAAATAAAAAGAAGGGTAAAAAAAGAAAAGAAAAGAAAGAGTAATCAGAGTGAAGAAAAGAATATAAAGATAAAATAAAAGAAAGTATATAAAATAAAGAATAAAAGAAAGAAAAGAAAGAAGATAAAAAATAATAAATAAGAAGAAAGTTAATAAAAAATAAAAGAATAAGAAAAAGGAGAACATAAATATTTTATAAAACATAATAAACAAATGAAAATACAACAAACAGTCTGTATTGAATAAATTAGTTGATCAAGAAGTGGTTTTATAAAAGTATACTTCAAATTAAATAAAAGAATAAATAAAAGAAAAGATAAAAGAATAAATCTTTAAAGGATAAATGAGGAAGAAAAATAGGATAAAGAAAAAATAAACATACGAAAAGAAGAAAGAAAATAATAATAAAAGAAAAGGAAATAGGAATAGTTGGTTTAAAGTAATAAATTAAGGAAAAAAAGAAGGAGAAAAATATAGAAAAGCAAGAAGATAAATAAAAGAGAGAAATAAGGAAACAAGAAATAGGAAAGACATAAGAAATAAAGAACATAAGAATAAAAGAAAAAAGAAAAAGATAGAAAAGAAAAAGAAGTAAAAAGGAAAGAAATAAGTAAGAGTAGATAAAGATTTAATTAATTGAAAATACACAGGTGAAATTACATCACAACGAACACTCTCTAATGAGACAATTGTATGATGTAATTGTATATGAATATAAACAGAACTAAGATAACCACAATAATTCAATAAGTCATTCAAGTTTATAACTAATATAATTTTTACCATTAATTCATATTGAAATAATATACAAAGTTAATTTAACAATCATAGTAACGATTAAAGAATAAACAAAATAATGATAATACGAGTAGAAATAGATTGAATTTAGGTTAATAAAAAGTCAAAAACAAACAAGGAGAAATGTATAGAAATCAAAAACATTAGTAAATACTAAAATTAACTTGATAACACATAGTATCATTCATAAGAAATAATAAATATATTTGATTTAATTTATAATCTGTATAAAAGTAAAGTAAAAAAAGAAATAGTTACAAATATTAAGTAAATGATGAAACAATAGAATGAACAATTCATTAATTTCAAATGATCAAATGAAATTACTTAATTGAATTTAATGAAATTTAAATTGAAATTATTCTGTTTTATTTTAATCTCAAATTCATTAACAATCATTATAAATATTTTATAATTTAAAATATCAGTTCACGAGATATATTGTCATTTTATTTCAAGTATAATAAAATATAGATTCTTAATTACAATATAAAATAATAATATAAGAACGAATGGTAAAATTTAAATTTTGCGATTTTGATGACGTGTCACCACGTGTGACTGCACAAGAGACTGGTATAAGTTATTACGAAGCGCCACGAGTCGCCACGTGGCGCAATCCAAAGGTCTAGTAAAGGTTATTTGTGTGATGACGTGGCACCACGTGTGACAAACCCCGAAGGTTA
>NW_001854301.1:0-1112 GCF_000209125.1 Entamoeba dispar SAW760
ATTAAATATTTTCAAACAAAAAAGAAGAACGAACCATATCAGATGAAATGATTCAAAAAGCACGAGGTACAATTATAAAAGAACTTGAAGAAAAAATAGACAAGATTCAAACACAAATAAACAATATTCAAACTACATATAATGAAATAAGAAAATTCTAAATTAAAATAATAAAATATTTCATTACAATCAAAAATAAATGAAATATAAAATAGAAATAACACATAACGATGAAATCATTATTCTCTTAGTTAATTATGAGATGAAGAAGAATGATGATGATGTGTGAAGAAGAACATAAGATATAAATAAAAATAAAACACTGAATATCAAAAAAGTGCGATTCAAAACTATGAGATTGCAGAAATAACAAGAAAAGAATTAAACAATACACAAAAAGAAAATGAAGAATAAAATCAAATAATATCAAACATCATCAATTTATTATTTATTTTTTATTTCATAAATAAAGAAGAAGAAAACAATGACTCTAGTGATAAATACACAACAAATACTGAGAATATCATCATCATCTGGGATAATACAAATGAACAAAACTACAATTATGAAAAAGACAATTCTGGAAATAGAAGAGAGCGAAACACTGAATATCAAAAACAAGAAATAATAATCAATCAAGAAGAAAAGAAAACACAATAAATCAAACAAATAGAATTTTAATTGATGTGTTGTATAGATTTGAATTAATTTATTAAATAAGAAATTAAATAAGAAATTAAGAAATGAACAAATAGAAAGCATAATAAAAATAATAAATAATAATGTAAATAATGATAAAGAATACATTAATAATATTAAATTATCACATAAAATAAAATAAACAACTAAAAGATATATTAAAATGAAAGTGAACTCCATCATAGAAGGGAAATTAGAGTGTAATCCAATAATAAAAAATATTATCATAAAAAATAACTCTACTGATATTGATGATGAATATCTTAACTCTATCATCAATCAAGTTAAAGAAATGAAAATAGATAAATGTGTAAATATTAATTACTACTGGAGAAGGAAAGAATCAGATAAATTAATAAGAGAAATTAATAATAAATGGGTATGGTCAGGAGAATAGAAAATCTGCAAGAAGA
>NW_001854300.1:0-2124 GCF_000209125.1 Entamoeba dispar SAW760
AATATTTATAATTGATTATATATTATCTTTTTCTTCTTTTCTCTTCTTTTTTATATTATTTCTTTTTTTGTTGAATATATTTGTTTTTGTATTTTTGTTATTTATTTTATTTCTTATTTTTTATTTATTTTATTCTTATTTATCATATTTATCTTTTATATATGTTATATTTGATTTTATTAATTATATTAATTAGTATTTTATTAATATAAATATTATGTTTATTATTTTATTATTTATTTATTTTTATTATTTATTTTATCTTTTCTTATTATTCTTTTATTATTTTATGTTTATTATATTTTATTTTTTTATTTCTTTTTCTATCTATTTTTCTATTATTTTTATTTATTATATATATTTCTTTTATTCTTATTCTGTTATTATTTATATTTTTTATTTATTTTATTCATTCGATTGTTTAATAAAAAATATATTCAATTTTATTATTTGTTTATTATTATTATTTATTTTTATTTATATATTAATTTGATTATTATATTTGTATTATATCATTTTTATATTTATTATTATTTATATTTTGTATTATTATTTATTTATTATTATCATTTTTATTTTTATTTATCATTTTATATTATATTATTCAATATTTCATGAATTTAATATTTATTATGAAATCATTTATTAATCATTTCATTTTATAATGATATATTATTTAAATTATTTGTTATATCACATTGATTATTTAATATTTAATGATAGAAATTAATGATATAAGATTAAGATAATAGATATAAATAAAATGATGAATATTGAAACAATCATTTAAAATCAAAAATAAATAATAAGAAATAAGAATATAATATAAATAATAAAGAATAAAGAAAAGAAAGATAATAAAAGAAATAAATAATAAATATAAATCAAATAATAATAATAAAAACAAATAATAAATAAATGATAAATAAATAAGAATAATCAAAAATATATTAATATTAAAAATTAAAATTAAATCAAATCAAAATAATCAAAATAAGAAATGAAAATAAGAATCAAATGAAAATAAATAAATAAAAAATAAGAAATAAATAAATAATAAGAATAAAGAAGAATAATAAGAAAGAAAAGAAATATAAATAAACATAATAATAAATTAAAATAAAATAAGAAATGAAAAATATAATAATAATAATAAATAATAAAAATATGAAAGAATAAAGATAATAATAATATAAAATGATAATATTAAAGAAATTATTAAAATATAAAATAAAGATAAAAGAAAACAATGAAATATAAAATAAATTCATTTTAATATAAATCATTTAAATAATTAAACAATAAAATTATTTTATAATATTGAAATATTTCATAAATATAATAAAAATGAACAAATAAAAGAATAGAGAAAAATAAATAAAAGAATAATAAATAATAAATTAAAATAATCAATATATTAAAAAGAAAAAAAGATAATAAATAATATATATAAATAAAAATTATAAAAATAAAAATGAATAAAATAAATTGCATAAATAAAATAATGATAAATAATTTGCATCAATAAATTAAACGCTTTTTTATTTCATATTTCTAATTTCTATAATAAAAAATACATCCATTATTTCATCATTATTTTCACCTTTTATTATCTCATTTTGAATTATTCTTTTTTATCTTCTTTCTTTTTATAATCTCAACATTCTACTTTTATTCTTTTCATCTTCTTCTACTTCCTAATTTCACTTTTTTCTTTTATACCATTCTTTCTCTTCATTTTTCTCTTATTTCCTTTTTTTCGTTGCCTTCAAAGCACAATAGAGTCATTTCTAACATAAACACCTTGATATTACACTTTGCTTTATTCAACAACATCAGTTTTGTTACTCAACTGTCTTATTTATCTGTTTGAATTCTTTACTTTCTTTTAAATAAACATAACATCACAAAATAAGAAAAAATAAAATATAATCAACTGTAAACATCCAATCACAAAATAATAAATAAACAAACAAGAAATAATAAATAAATAGGAGAAATAACATAAAAATAAACTAAAATACAAACAGTGAAATATTAATGATAATAAATAATCTAATTAATGATGTTTATTTTTATATTCATCATTTCATTATTTTAAGATGTTGTTTTATTAAACTATGT
>NW_001854299.1:0-1027 GCF_000209125.1 Entamoeba dispar SAW760
GATAGAAATAGGTAATAATAATATAAGGCGGCTTAGCTCAGTGGCAGAGCGTCTCTCTCGTAAAGAGAAGGTCATGGGTCCGATCCCCATAGTCGCCTTCTAGGTATTTTTTAAAGGGAATAAACATATATAAAAGGAATAAACATATATAAAAGGAATAAACATATAGACAGAGAGTGATAAAGAAGAATATATAGATAGATAATATATATATAATATATATAAATAATATATAGATACATAATATATATAATATATAGATACATAATATATATATATAATATATAGATAGTGATATATATATATACATACATACATAAGTGGTGATAAAAGTAGAATATAGTAGAATATATAACATAATATAAGATAGAAATATATATAGAAAGAGATAATAGTTAGAATATAAACATAGATAAAGTTCATAAGTTTAATATAATGGTATAAAGGTATAGTTATATACATAAAAAGTGGTCCCACCCAGATTCGAACTGGGGTCCTAAGAACCAAAATCTTATATGCTGCCCCTACACCATGGAACCGTTATGAATAGATGGGTAGGTGTAAGTAGTAAGTAGTAAAAGGATGTAAGAAGTAATAAGTAAGAAGTAATAAGTAAGAAGTAATAAGTAATAAGTAAGAAATGGAAGTAATGTAAGAAGTAATAAGTAAATAGTAATAAGTAGGAAATAGTAATAGTAAGAAGTGTATAGTAGATGTATAATAAAGTAATAAAAAGATATAAAGGTAAAAAGATGATAAATAATAACATAATAAATAGGGAAGATAATAAATATATATAAGCTAAGTGTAAAGATAGAAATAGGTAATAATAATATAAGGCGGCTTAGCTCAGTGGGCAGAGCGTCTCTCTCGTAAAGAGAAGGTCATGGGTCCGATCCCCATAGTCGCCTTCTAGGTATTTTTTAAAGGGAATAAACATATATAAAAGGATAAACATATATAAAAGGATAAACATATAGACAGAGAGTGATAAAGAGATATATAGATAGATATATATATATATATT
>NW_001854298.1:0-1476 GCF_000209125.1 Entamoeba dispar SAW760
TATGATAAAAAATTATAAATATGAATAAAATAACTAGAAATGATGAAATAATTATAAGAGTATTTTGTAAATGATATAAATAAATAAAATAAAAATAAAGAAGAAGTGAAGAAGAAAAATAATAATTGAAATAAGAAAATAATATATCAAGTATATTACAATACAAACATATCTTATTGATGAAACAAATAAAGAAAATATTATAAATAAAGTATGAAAGACAAACAAAGAGAGAAGAATAATAAGAAAGAAAAGAAGAATCTAAATAATGAAAAGAAAATAAAAGATAAATAAGTTAAAAAGAAGAAAATATAGAAATAAAAAGAGAAAAACACCAAAGAATAAGAAGATATAATAATTGTAATAATTACAAGAAATAATTATACTAAAATTAAATAAGAAATATCAAATGATGAAGAAACAAAAAATAACATGAAAATTTATATAAAAATAATAAAATAAATAAAGAAAAAGAAGAAATTTAAGAAATGATTAATAAATATGAGAATATAAGAATACATAGAGAAATCAAAGAAATAACAAAAAAGAACAGATGTTAAATTGAAAAATACTATGACCAGATATGATTCAATAATATTATTTAAAATATTTAAACATAAATAGAAAATAATAAAATATGAATATAAAAGAAAATACAGAATATTATACAACAAATAATATAATTAATACAAAAAGATAAAAACAACTCACACAATAAAATTATAGATAAATCAGTTATATAAATATATTATATAAATATATACTAAAATAATTCAAAAGAAAATAAGAAGTTAGAGAAATAATATCAAAATAAATGAACCACAATATTGGTTAGAGAAAATGTATTAATAAGAAAAGAAGTATGAATTATAAATAATAAAATAATATGTTTGTATTAATCACAAATAGATGAAAAATTAATAAAAGAATATAAAATCAATAATAATATATAAAAAATAAAAATAAATATGAGAAAATATAAAAATAAAATATAACTATAATAATGAAAATTAAATTTTCAATTTGATAATACACAGAGATAAATATCATAATTATTAATTATATTAGCATTATTATAATAAATAATATATAAAATAAAAGAAAGAATACAAATAAAATAATATAGATGATTTAAAAATCAATATAAATAAAAAATAAGATATAGAAAATAAAGATAATAAAATTATAGAATTATGTTCAAATATGTGAATGAAGATAAAAAGTAGATTTGATATAGATAATAATATAATAATATTAGAAAACATAAATAAATATCAACAAATTACAAAATAAAATAAATATAAATAATCATTAATGAAAATAAATGAAATGAATATTAATAATGAAAATAAAGAAGTTATAAATGAAAGTAATGAAAAGTAAGAATGAAAATAAGAAATTAGAAATAAATAATAAAACATTAATCAATACATAAATAATGAATCAAATAAATAATTTAATTAAACTATTTATTCT
>NW_001854297.1:0-3558 GCF_000209125.1 Entamoeba dispar SAW760
TAACATTATTATTCTTATTATTCTTATTATCTTATTAAATAAACATTGATTCACATTAACATTGTTATTAATAACATTCAATTATAATTTTAAATCAAATAATATAATTATTTATGATGAAAATAAATTAGAATAAAAGAATCTAATTAAATTTATTTTGATTCTTCAATAATATTCATCATCTCTCTTGTTAATAAACTTATGAATTCTTGTATTTTTATAAGTTAATAAATAATATGTTTATATTAACTAAATACAATGACAACAATAAAATATTCATATTTTTCATTATTTGAATACATTATTTCATTTATTTATTTCATTCTGAACATCATTTACATTATTCTTGATATCATAATTAATTAATATAAAATATAAATCAATATAATGACATTTCATGATTTAATATTTGAATAATATTCTATAATAAATCATGTATGAAACAATAAAAATACAATAAATTCATTATCAAAACAAGAATATAATAATATCATATTTATTCATTGAATACAATTTTGAATATTGAATCATTAAAATGAAATATTTATTCAATTTATATTATTCTCTCTTTTTTAAATAATCTTTATTATATTTCATTTCAATTTCATGTTTATTCATTTGTGAATGAAAATATAAATGAAATATATTATGAAATTAAATTATAAATATAAAGAAATGACAAATATGATAGAATAAATAAAGATAAATAAGAAATACAGAAATTTGTAATAAAAATAACAATTAATAGATATATCCACAATTGGATTTTATGAATATTGAGAAGTGATTATTTCAATGATTTTAATATCTTCTATTTCTATAATAAAGTTTATTTCTAACATATGAGAATTAGAATGTTCATCTTCTAATGTGTTGCCAGTGTTGAATATGTAAAATATTAAGTATTTCATGATTTTAATAATGATTGTTTGTAGTATTTTATTGAAGTCAATTTGTAATTTTAGTGTTTTTAATCTTCTTACTGTTTCTTTATGTATTAATTTATTGTTAATATTACAAGTATTATTTCTACATAAGTTAATTCTCTATTTTGTATTAACTTTTCTTGTAATTCTTTGTATTTATTTAATTTGTAAATATAATTTAATTCATTATTTCTATCTTGACATATATCAACATCATTAATATATCATTTTTATCTTTGATGATTTGATAATATATATCTGATATTCTAACATTAAAAGAATTGTCATTAATAAATAAATCAATAATTTAATGTAAGATTATATTAATATTAATATACATTTATGATATATATTAAAATCAAATTTCATTAAATTTAATAAAATATGTAATTAATATATGTTTATATATTTGATTACATATATATTCATATTTTAATATTTGATTATTATTCATTATTTTATTTATTTATTTTGATTTATATTTTATTATTTATATTATTTATTTTATTCATGTATTTGATATTTATATTTTAAATATATTCTTATTATTTAATTATTTCATTTCATATTAATATTATTCATATTCATATTTCATTTAATTTAACTTATAATTTAATTTTATTGATATTTATATTATATAAATACAAATAGATTAATAAAATTGATATTTATTTATCTATAATATCAAATTCATTTAATTTATATTTAATAATAGAAAATCATAAGATAAAATATAGAATATAAGAATAATAAACAATAACAAAATAATAATAAAGATATAAAAGATAATAAATAAATAAGATAAAATAGAAGATATAAGAATTAATAAACATATACAATAAATAATAATAAATATTTTAACACAATAAAAAAGAATAATATCAAAAAGAATAAACAAGAAAAGAATAATAATATAAATGATAATCAATTATAATTTATTTCTACTTTAATTTATATTGTATTTCATTTATTGTATTTTTATTTCATTCAATAGAATTTAAAGCAATTTCTTGGTATTGTTTCATTTTTCATTAATTCTTCTTTACATCCACATTCATAAAAACATCCATCTCCAAATTTAGTAATTGATGATGGTATATTCATAGATGTTAATGATGAACAATATCCAAAACAACAATATCCTATTTCATTAATTGATGATGGTAAATTAATTGATGTTAATGAATAGCATCCTTTAAAACAATCATATCCTAATTCACTAATACTCGTTGGTATAATAATTGATGTTAATGATGTACATTCATAAAAACACCAATTTCCTATTTCACTAATTGAAGATGGTACATTAATTGATTTTAATGATATACATTCATCAAAACAACTATCTCCTATTTCACTAATTGATGATGGTATAGTTATAGATGTTAGTGTTGAACATCCAGAAAAACAATATTCTCCTAACTTAGTAATTGAAGATGGAATAATAAATTCATTAATATCTTTCTTGAAAATATTCTTTCCATTGATTATTTGTAGATTTTCTGGTATTTTAATACTAATTAACACTGGTTCATTCATAAATATTCTTTCTTTACTTACAAATTGTAGATTGTCTACACTCACCGATGTTATTGATGAACATTCACAAAAACACCAATTTCCTAATTTACTAACAGATGATGGTATATTAATAGATGTTAATGATGTACATTGATAAAAACATGCATCTCCAAATTTACTAATTGATGATGGAATATTAATTGATGTTAATGATGAACATTCATAAAAACATTCATATCCTAATTCACTAATTGATGATGGAATAATAAATTCATTAATATCTTTCTTGAAAATATTCTTTCCATTGATTATTTGTAGATTATCAGGTATTGAAATACTAACTAACACTGGTTCATTCATAAATATTCTTTCTTTACTTACAAATTGTAGATTATCTATATTCATAGATGTTAATGATGAACATCCATTAAAACAATCATCTCCTATTGATATAACAGATGATGGTATATTAATTGATTTTAATGAATAACATTCTCTAAAACAATAATCTCCTATTTCACTGACAGATGATGGTATATTAATTGTTGTTAATTTATCACAATAACTAAAACAATTATATCCAAGTGATTTAACTTCTGATGGTATTGTAGTTCCATATTTATTTCTATCATATTGTGTATATATTATATTTTTATATATATTTCTTTTTTCTTTCTCTTGTAAATATTTTGAATATTCTACTAAATACCATATTACATATTTAAATATTTTTCCATCATTAAATATTTCATCATTTTCATTATAAATATGAAATGTTTCAATATTATGAAACAATTTTCTTGAATATTCATTTAATGGAATTGGATTAAAATGAAATCGTTCCATATTTCCTTGAAATCTTTTAATTCCTATTTCTAAATTAATAAAATCTTCAATATCATTAAAGTACATTGATGTTATCATTATTTCATTATATCCTAATTTCATTATTGATTTATTATTTATTAGTTGTTTTTATTAGTTCTTTTATTTTTATATTTTAATTTCTTCTTTTTTATTATTTTATCATCATTCTATTTTTATTAATTGATATTTGTTATGAAAAACAATAAATAATAAGAAATAAAATAAAATGTTATTTATTTTTATT
>NW_001854297.1:3658-8323 GCF_000209125.1 Entamoeba dispar SAW760
TAATTATGATAAAAGAAATAACAAGAAAAAAGTGAATAGAAAAAGAAGAACACAAAGAAAAACAAATAAAAAACAAGGTAAATATAATGAAAATAAACATTATACAAATAAGAAACCTAAATGGTTGACAACAAAAGAAATTAAAATGAAAATTAAAAGAATAACAAGAAAATGGGAAAAAGGAGAATACGAAGAATTACTTAAAAAGTATGAAGGTAAAGAAAAGAAATGGCATAATATTCTCCAAGAAGTATATTCAATAAGGAAGAAGAAAACACTAGAGAAAAACAAAGAAGAATTCAAAGATAAAACAAAAGATTGGACAAGTGAAGATATTAAAACAATCGAAGAATGAATCAAAAACAAAAATCGAAACAAAGAAATGAATGATAGATGTAAATATGCAAGAATAATAAATGAAAAAGAAAATAAAAGGAAAACACAAGATAAAGAAGAGAAAAAGGAAGAAGAATGCAACAAAAAAGAAATCAACACACTTCAAAATAAAATTAAAGAATTAGAAGAAACTATTAAAGAACTTCAAACAAAAAAGATGGAAGAAGAACGAACCATTTCAGATGAAATAATTCAAAAAGCACGAGATACAGTCAGGAAAGAGTTTGAAGAAGAAATAGAAAAGATTCAAAGACAAATGAACAATATTCAAACTACATGTAATGAAATAAGAAAAGAAAACTCTAAATTAAAATAATAAAATAATACATTACAATGAAAAATAAATGAAGCAAATGGTAGAAGGATCATAGAACTAGGAGGTAAGGATGAAATCATCCGAACCCTCCGAGCTAGCTATGAGAGGCTGAAGAAGGAGAAGGACGAAGTCCTTAAGGGTGGTGAGCTGGAGAAGAAGAAGGCTGATGAGCAGGAGAAGAGTGCTGAGTTGCTAGAGAAGAACATAAGAGATAAAGAAAATCAAATCTCTGTATATCAAAAAAGTGGGATTGAAAACTATGAGATGAAGAAAAAACAAAAGAAGAATTAGACCATACACAAAGAGAAAATGAAGAACAAAAACAATTAATATCAAAACAACAAGAAAGTATCGAAAATTTTTTATCCCAGAAGGAACTGGAGAAGAAGAAAACAATGACTCTAGTGATAAATACACAACCAATATTGAGAACATCATCATCTGGGACAATACAAATGAACCAAACTACAACTATGAAAAAGACAATTCTGGAAATAGAAGAGAGCAAAACACTGAGTATCAAAAAACAAGAAATGATAATCAAACAATAATAAAATAAAACACAACAAATCAAACAAATAGAATTTTAATTGATGTATTGTATTGTTTTGCAATTAATTTGTTAAATAAGAAATTAAATAAGAAATTAAGATGGGAACAAATAGAAAGCATAATAAAAGTAATAAACATTAATGTAAATAATGAGAAAGAATACATTAATAATATTAAAAAGTCACATAGAATAAAAGAAACAACTAAAAGATATATTAAAATGAAAGTGAACTCCATCATAGAAGGGAAAGTAGAGTGTAACCCAATAATAAAAAATATTATCATAAAAAATAACTCTAATGATATTGATGATGAATATCTTAACTCTATCATCACTCAAGTTAAAGGAATGAAGATAGATAAATGTGTAAATATTAATTACTACTGGAAAAGGAAAGAATCAGATAAATTAATAAGAGAAATAAATAATAAATGGGTATGGTCAGGAGAATAGAAAATCTGCAAGAAGATATGAAAATGATTTCAATGTGTATGCATTACTATCTCCAAAATAAATTTATAGGAGATAAATTTGATGAAATAAAAGAAATCCTAAGGAAAATAAATAGACTAGAAGATCTAGTCAAGGGAAGGAAATGGTACAGAATAAAATGCATCATGAGATTAAAGGAACAAGATGCAGATGAAATTAAAATGAAAGCACAAGAAAGAATAAAGTACATAAAATATATGATGATAATGATTAAAGAAAGAATTAAATTTAATAAGAATGAAATTATCAGAATCAATACAAATAAAATCATGTTTGATTCTAATAACAAAATTAAAATAAAGAAGAAAAACAAAATGAAATATACCCAAATAACGATATTACTTTAGAATATTGGAAATTGTTATATGAAACACAGGTGATATTAAATAAAGAACATTTGAAAATAAATCAAATCACCTCGTGGAATGAAAGATACAGGAATTATAATAATGTCATCATCACATCTGATGATTTAAATCTAAGCCTGATGAAAATAAGTAATTGGAAATCACCAGGTATTGACACTATATATGGGTATTATTGGAAGAGAATGTCATCATCAAGAGAGTCCATTCTTAATATCTTCAATGAATGGTTAAACTTCAATGAAAACATCCCTCTAGATATGGTAAATGGAAGAACTATACTAATCCACAAAGGAGGTGATAGGAACGATGTCACTAATTATCGTCATATCAGTTGTACAAATGTAATTATGAAAGTATTTACCTCAATATTAAAAGAGAAGATTCACAATAGAATTAACATGAATAATGAATCATTAAAAATTAGTAAAAATCAATTATGATATAAACTGCAATCTCTTGATGATAAAGAACGATTAATTAATAGTTATATGTTAAAGCAGCAAAAAGAAGAAAAATACCCAAAATATGTAGAGTCATATTATGACATTAAGAAAGCATATGACTCAGTAAATCATGAATGGGTAATAGAAGCACTTAAATATTTTAATGTAGAGGGTGTCATCATAGACATTGTAGAAAGTATGATGAACAGATGGAAGATATTCATAGGATATAAATATAATGAATATCTAGGATGTATTAAACTGAAGAGAGGAATTTTACAAGGTGATTCCTTATCCCCTCTACTCTTCATCATCCAAATGAATATAATTTCTCAAATCATAGAAGAGAAGTTCCCAAAAGCAAACCATACATTGTATATGGATGATTTGAGAATAATGACACTAAGTAGTGAAGAAATGGGAACAATCCACAATGAAATTAAAGAAATAATAAGTGGAATAGGGATGGAAATGAAAATAAATCAGGAATGGTATTAAAGAACATTAATAAAATACCAGATTGAATGCAAAACATCCCAATAATTGAAGGAGAGGACTTGTATAAATATTTAGGAGTATGGTAGTCAGATGAAATTAATGATACCTTCAATTGTAAAATCATCAAAGAAAAGATGATGAAGAAAATGGAAGAAATAAATAGTGATGAAAGTAGTAATAGAAGTTATATTACAAGAATTAATACTGAAGTAATACCCATCTTCAGATATTCAGCATCAGTAGTAAATTGGAAGGTAACTGACCTAGATAGAATGGATTTGGAGATAAGAAAATATTTAAGAAAGGCAAAATACATTGGTGCCGGTAACTCCAAAGACCGTCTATATGTCCCTATAAATGAAATTGATGAATGATTAATAAGCCTAATTGACGAATATGGTAATGAACTAATTAGAACAGTAATGTACTATTGTACAAGAGAAAGTGAAATAGGAAATAACATATTAGATAGATGGTATTCCAAGAAAGGAATATGGAATAGAATTAAAAAAGCCCTAGGTCATAAAATCACAGAAACAAAAATAGAAGAAATAATAAATGAATTTATTGAAAATAAAAAAGAAGTAGTATTAAAAATAAAGAAATTAATGACCGACCAATACATCAAAAAATGGAAATCAAACAAGTTGACATTTTAGAAGATGGTTCGAGTCAAAAGGGGTAGATAAAATTACTACAATAAATGCATGGAAGTCAATCAATATAAAGAAAAATTCATTTCTCCAATTAACTAAAATGCAAGATGGAGTAATATTTAGTGGGTACAGGAAAGATAAAATATTAAAAAATGAAAGATTGAAGTACTGCACACTTTGTAAATACAAGACATCAACAGTAGAACAAATTCTACTATCTTGCATTGGTCATAAGAAATCACAGATGGAGAAACATGACCATATTGGCATTATCATATGGGATAATAAGAAAATATAAATGAAATAAACAATACAAGAAATCCCCATATGAAACAGTGTTCCAATACAATGACATTACTATGATATTGAACAAACAAATAATGCCAAAAAGTGATGGACTATATCATAAAATACCAAATATATATGTACTAGATAAAAAGAATAAAACTGGTCTAATATTTGATATGACTATTGTGGCAGATCACAATATTAATGGAGCCTATTGGAAGAAAAGAAATATGTATAAAGAATTGAAAAATAGGCTAATGAAAATAGAGAAATTAAAGGATGTCAAAATAATTCCAGTAGTAATTTCGATTAATGGGCTAGTAAATGCGGAAAGTATTAAATTAATCAAACAATTAAAAATCGAAATTGACATCACTAAAGAAATCAAAAACCTTGTAATTAAAAACATGATGGACGTCATGGAGCACTGTGGAGATCACAACCAAACATATGTAGTTGAACTACAAGACGAAGATTCAGGGATGGGATTAGTCTCCGCTGAGCAAGGAACAATAGACACAAGTTCTATTAATACTTAATTAACTACTTTTTATTTTTATATTTTATCTTCATTTAAATAAAATAGAAAAGAAATAAAGAAGATAAGAATAATGAAATGAAATTATTATTTAAAATTGTTTTGAAATATATTTTA
>NW_001854296.1:0-1006 GCF_000209125.1 Entamoeba dispar SAW760
TAGAAAGAAGATAATAAAATAACTGAATTAATTAAATTGAATTATTGAAAAAAGAAATTAATTAATGAATAGATTTATAAAATATGATAAAAGAAATTAAATAAAAAGAAATTAAATAAATATAATGAGAATAAAGAGAAATAGAAAAAAAAACAAATAAATAAATAAATATGATTATTAAATATATAAAGAATATATCCTATCATTATCATTTAGATAAATGAAAATGATGATTTATATTGAAAAATTATAAATAATTTTAATAGTTATATGATAAATAAAGAATAACAATTAAAATATCAAATAATTATAGAAAGAAAATATTATAATGAAGTAAAATGATATATGAAAATTTATCAAATCTTTGTTTAATGAATTCATAATTCAAATCTAATGAATTATTTATAATCTTCAATTATTTATAAAATAATATAACTCATATATTATTAAATTATATTACATTAATGAAAATTCTTATTGAAATACTTGATTAATAGAATATAATTAGTATAAATTAATTATTTAAATATTTTTATTCATTTGTTAATTAATTTTTCTTCTTATTTCTTTTCTATAACTTTTATTCTTTATATTCTTTATATTCTTTATATTCTTTATATTCTTTATATTCTTTATATTCTTTATATTCTTTATATTCTTTATATTCTTTATATTCTTTATATTCTTTATATGCTTCTTGTTAAAGTTAGGGTAGACGCATCATGTTTCCATGCACATCCTTGTTAAGTTCTTGAAAAGCTTGCCTTCCATTTCCTTAACTTCCCTCTAAAAATTCTTTTCTTTTACCCCCGTAAGGGCAAGCAAGATGTTAAGCTTGCTAGAACAGATACTACACTTGATCAAAGCCATAAAGGCCGAGAAGGTGTTTTCTTTCTTTTCAGTTCCTCCTTTTATATCCTTAGGGTTTTCTTTTCCCTTTTTTTAGAAGGTAAAACATTGTTATAATTTAATAATTTATACTTCATTTATTTCATTTCCAGATAAA
>NW_001854296.1:1106-12170 GCF_000209125.1 Entamoeba dispar SAW760
GATAAAGAATAAATGGAAAATATGTATTGAATTAAAAGCAAAAGTTTTATAATAAAGTTATTTTATTGTTATTTGTTTTTTGCTTGTTATATGAAATGAAAGAAATATATAAAAAATGTTCGATAAACCAAAATGAAAAGTAGAATTAATTTTACTTCTTAGCAAAGACAGCTTGGATGAACAATTCATATCTGATTTGGCCTTCTTGATTTTCAGCAACAGTTTTCAATTCACCAACTTCTGAAGTGGTACATCTTTCACCAATGTTTAATAAGGCTTCAGTTAATTCTTTTGAATCAATGACACCTTTTTCTTCTGGATCAAAAACCTTAAAAGCTTCTGTTAATTTTTGTTCAGTTGAAGCTGTTTTCATTTTTCCAGTCATCATATTGATAAATTCCATACATTCAATTTTCTTATCTCCATCAGCATCGGCTTCTTTGAAAGCAGCATCAAGGTCTTCATCTGTTACACGAATACCATTAGTTTTGAATAATTTTTTAACATCATCTTTATCTAAATATCCTTTTTTTGAGGAATCAAACATATCAAAAGCATCCTTTAATTCACCAACAAGTTCTTGATCAACTTCTTCGTCTCTTCTTCTTGACATCTCTAAATTTTAGAGTTCTTTTTTTAAGTTTTTATATTAGTACTTTCTTTTATTCTTGCTTTTGTCTATCTTTAGTTTATTCTTACTCCATACTTATTTATTAATTTACTACTAATCTTTACTATTCATTTTACTATTTATTATATGATTAGATATTCTCAACGTTTTTAAGTTCTTGATTTTTTATTTTGAGTTTTTCATTCTTTCTTCTCTCCTTAAATTTTTTTTGTTTTCTTTATATTCATTTTTTATCTTGAAGAGATAAAAATTGTTTTTAATTACTTTTCAATAATAACAGAAAAACCATATTAATAGTTGAGATTTTTTACTACTTTCCTTGTATTGGATAATCAACTAATTTACATATCTTCTTTTTTGTGAAAGTAAAACCATAAAAAGAAAAAGGGGTGAGTTGGATTTATGACCAGGGGCTGTTCTTATTATTTGATGGAGTAAAGAAGAAATTAAATCTGCTCTTTAATAGATAGAATGTCATTACAAATACTTTAGAAATATTAATAAGAAGTGCATGATATAAATAATATTTTTTCTTGTATATTTCAGTTATCAGACACTATAGAATAACAGAATTTTCAAGGTTATCAACTTGAATTAAATAAATTCTCATATAATTTAATAACAATAATTTTATTGTTTTTCAATTTTTGAATTTCTTTTTATTAATTTTAATATATTTCTTGTTTATAGGATAAAAAGAATATGCTTTATCACGACAACATTATTGCTTAATGAATAAACTAAAAATAATAAAAGAAACAAACTATGACTGAGTCAATGATTTGGTTAGTTATTTTGTAACTTTTGGTTTTTGTTTTAACAGTAAGAGAATTATTGATTAAATTAATTCTATACTCTTCAAAATTATATCGGTAAAATATAACTATATTCAATGCAGTAGTTATTTTAAATAAATGTAAAATGTATTTAAAATATATAGTTTATTCAGACAGTGAACGTTATTAATTAAAATCTTGTGAGTTACAAATTTTGATTTTATTGATGCTTGAATTAATTACTCCATATCTTGTTTATTATAATTATTATTAATAAACATTAATTGATGGAAATAACTAATTAGGATAGTTTTTATAGTGTAATTAAACTTTTTGACTTGATAATAAATGATTGTCTTTATTTATCTATGAAATAAAACATATTTCATTGTATAGAAAATTTGAATGTCTTAACTCAAGATGCAGAAGTACACTAACTTTTTTTATTAGTAAGGTTCGATACAAATACTTGGATTGATCTAAATTAAATCATTGGTATTATCTTGGTTTTAAAAGCGTTAAGACGTAAAAATTAATAAGGGGTATGTTGGTTGAATAATAATTAGTGTTTATGGTAAGTAGAAAAAAGAGTAATGAAAGCTTAATGGCATTAAGTTTAAAAGATTACGAAGAGTGGATTAATGCAATAGATTAAACTAATTTAGAGATTTGTCATAACGGAAAACAACAATTTAATAATTCTTTCCTTAATGTTTATCATATTAAAGTTAAGAGATAAAAAGAATTTTTGGGGCTTTTCAATTAATTATGCATTTGAAATAGATATAAGTGACTCTTTTGATCTTTAAAACAACTAAAAGATAGCAACCAATTCAAAAGTAAGTATAATTGAAGTTGTAGTACGACTAATAGACTATGTCATAAACCTATTTAACTTTACAAGAAACAAAACCTTAGTTGTTAAAGAGAAGTGTTTATGAAACTAATCAAAAAAGAGGTTACTGTTAATCTTCAAATCCTTATCTGAAATAAGAAAAAATAAAGAAGTTTATCATTCATTACCCATTCAAAGTTTCAATAAAAAAGACTAATTGACACAGTGAAATAGTTAATGAAATAAGACAAATGATTTAATGATTTCTTTTGTCATTATTTCTTCTGTTTTTGTCTTTTTCAAAAAGAGAAAAAAGTTCTTCAGAAAGGCAAACAATGCAAACGCCTCCATATCTTGTAGGGGTAACTGGAATACAAAACCCTGTAAATAGCACTCAAGTTGTTAGCATAAACCTTACACCACAAACTATAACAGATTATGGTATCTCTAATTTACATGTAAAAATAAATAGAGACCTAAATGATTCTCAATCTGAACTAAAACCCATCCTTCCTTCTTTAGACACATTCCAATCAGCATCAAGTCCAATAAAAGAGATTAAAATTGAACAACGTCCTTCTGTTCAAAAAATTGAAAGTGAACAAAAAATTACACAAACAAATGAAGGAGAAAATAAACCAAAAAACGAGGTAGTAGAAGCTATAAAAGAAGAAGAGTTTAGTTATGAACATAACGAGGAAAATGAAACAAATCCTGAACAAAAAGAAACTGATGTAACTAAAAAATTGATAAAAAAAATAACAAAAAGAAAAAAGAAAGTAACAAAGAAGGATAATCAAGAATGTAAAGAACAGGACAATAACCACATAATAAATGAAGAACAAAACGAACGTAGTACAGAAGACATAACCAAGACAAAGAAAATAGCTAAAAAAAGAATTGTAAAAGCAAAAACCATTCAAAAAGAAGGAAAGGAAGAAGAGAAAGAGCAAAATGAAATGAAAGATAATACTGAAACGAAAACAAATAAAGAAAAGAAAAAACCTAAGAAGGTAGTAAAGAAAGAAGATAAAAAAGAAATTCAAAAAATGGATGAACTTTGTGTAAGTAAACAAGAAGAAAAAAAAATAAATGAAATAAAAACAGAATTACACAGTGTTGATGATAAAGGAATTGTTGAAAAAATAGGTCAAGAAAATATAGAAAAAACGAAAGAATTGTTAAAAGAAGAGATTAAACAATTAGAAGTAAATGAAACAGCAAAACGAATTAAAGAAACAACAGAAAATGAATCTCTAAAGAAAAAACGAATTAATCCACAAATTGTAGATCCAAAAGAAATACAACAAATTGAAGAAGAAAATATCAAAGAGGAAGAGAACGTCCCAAAAGAGATTAAGCTAGTAGAGCCTATGGAAGAAGAAATTCAAGACTTAGACATTGCACAAGGGCTTGACTCTAGAATGTTTTCTATTGATATAGAAATAGGAAAAGATAAACAAATTCATGTTGACAAAGAATTTAAGAAATGGTTAGAACAACAAAATATTAGTATGTACGGAGAAGGATGGGCAGCCAAGTTTAAGGAAGAAAATGATGAAGTAGATGTAAAAGGTGTTGAAAATGAAGAAGAAGAGGAAGAGGATTCAGAAACTATTGATACTAATAAAGAAGACATCATAGGTGAAGAAGAAGATTTTGAAGAAACAAGAAAAAAAGCTGAGGAAAGAAAAGGACGAAGAGAAAATCCATACACTTCGGTCATTGGTAAGTTACAACAAAAGCTTTTTGTTCAAAAGAAATCAACAAGAGGATATGGTTATGATTTAGCCGACAATTTTATTGATGATGACTACGCCTATTCATTGCCTCGATGTACAGTTCGTCCTGAAATTCGTATTGAAAATGCTGAAAAGGTTCAACGGTTAACAGCTAAGAGGCAAGCACTTAAATTAAAGAAGGTTGAAGAAAAAGAAGAGAAAACCAATGAAGAACAAGAAAAAGAGACACTAAACGATGAGAATAGAAGCGAAGACAAAGAAGAAACAACTGGTTCTCAAGAAAAAAAAAAGAAAGGACAAAAAACCACTCTATAAAGAAGAAAAGGAGTAAACTGAGTTATATAATTGAAAATTGTTTCATCTCTTTTTTTAATAAAATTAATCATTATCAGAACAGTTATTAATTGAGTTTTATTAACATAGATATCTGACTTAACTATTGCTACAATAATAATTAATCAAATTCTTTTTAGGTTTCTTTTAACTAACCTATAAGTTATAACACATTCTAAGGATTGATTATTACCTATTAATGTCATACTTAACTTAGATTAGTAATAAGTGTTTTTATTTTATTAATACCTTTAAGGGATATCAGTTTAATGTTTAAACAAAGGGTAAACTTTAGTGTTAAACAATTATTTCATAAACTACTAATGATGAGGGTCTTGTCACAATTTTTGTAAATAAGTATTTATCTTAGTTGTTGTTTATTCATGACAAATGGTAATAAATAATGGAATAACACATTAGTTTATCAGGAATTTTTGGTTAAAATGATAAGACTTAAGAAAAATTACAAATTACTTAAAGAAAAGGGAATGAATTATTTTGTGTTAGTCCATTTCAACAGAAGTGAGTCATACAAAAATCAGCATTAACGTAATCTAACGCTTCTAAATAATCAGTAACAACTTCAATAAGAGTTATTGATTTTATTTGAGTTGGAATAATTTTAAATAATAAATGAGAATGAGGAGCAAGAATAAATAGCATTCGAACTTCTTTTTCTTCTGATTTAATAATGCCACCCTTCATATAACAATTATCGATTTTATTCTTTATTTCATCATAGGAAATGTCAAGAGGAATATTTGATTTATAAGCTAATTTATTCCATAACATTTCATATAATCCATTTGCAGTATTTTGTGTTTTCATAATTTCTAGTTGTGGTGAAATACAAATAAAATCGTCAAAGTTTAATTTAAGTCCTTCAGTAACGATATTTAATCTACATAAATCTGCATGTGAATCAGTAACAATAACGTATGGTTCAACACTCATTGAACATGGGTGTGGGGTATTTAATGGTAGTTCAAGCATTACTTTGTTAATATCTTCACCACCATTTCTTTGCAATAGTGGATGAATATATTTAATAGTGTTTGTTTTAATAGTTTTATAATTGTTTTGAATAGTAAATGTAAAAGGTACAACATAAAATTCATCATCAATAGATTGTGATGACTGGACATTAAGTTGCATTGGAATAACTAAACTACTTTCAGTTTTATTTAACATTTCAATATAATTGTCTGAATCAGTAGAAAGATTTCCAGTAATATTAATTTGACTCATTTGATTTGTTTCATTTCTTTTTAATATAACAACACCTTCACTTCGTTCTTCTTTTTCTTTTCTTTCAACTTCTTCTTCATCCTTGTTAATGACTCCTTTCATCTTTCGTATATCAATCCTTACAACACCTCCTCTTCCTGCAACACCATCTATCATTCCTTCAAAATCTTTTAAACTAATTCTCATTGCATCATCAGTACTATTTAGACAATGAATAAAACTATCTTTTTCAGTAGATGATTCAATATCTTCTGACAATAATTTTTGTAATTTACCAATACTAATAACAATTCTACCATCTTTACCTACTTCATTAATATTCTTTGATCCAACAAGGTCAAGGAAATCATTGGTTTTTAAAGTCATTTTTGAATCAGTTCCAATTAAAGGATAATTTCCATGAGTAAGTAATTTTTGCATCTTTTGAACAGACATGTGGTGTATACACCTTAAATAAAATAATGACCAATCTCTTAATAATGAATCTTTACTGTTGTCTTTTAACACAAGTAAAATTGTAATGATTCTATTTATATTACTTGCTAATTTTGAATCAATAGTTAAAATTAATGCTTTAATAACTTTAAAAACACAAGTGTATAAAGACAATGAATTGAATGTGAAAAACATTTTAGAATTGACAATCATTTGTAACTTATCAAGTACTAAAGAAAAATATGCTTCTTTATTAAATTGTAAAAGATAAATTAACATTCCACAATATAAATAATGAGATGGTATAGTCGTAATATTTTTCATTGCATAAGGTAACATTTCAATAATATTATTTGGGGTGAAGTTAGTACATTTTAATAATCCATATATTTTAATAATTAACATATAATTACTATCTTTAATTGTTGGAATAAAAAATTGTTTAGCAAATGGAGATAATATACCACCAATCATACTGTCATTATTACCTAAATTAATTAATAATGAAATAGCAGATAATCGAGTACTTTCTTTTATACTGAAATTACTACAAATATCCAATAATCTCATAACAATTGAATATCTTAAACGATCATATCTTCTTTGGTCATTAAAAGTATTTATCACATTTAACAATCCAAGTAATTGGGAAGGGTCATAACAATTTGTTAAATAACTAAATTGTGGAATATATAATGAATCTGGTGATAAAGCAGAACATCTAAAAATAATAGGAAAGAAAGTAGACAAATGAAGAACATCCCAATACCTACAATTCTGATATGTATCAACAACAACTGATAAATGTTGTTTTAAGAAAGTAGAAGTTTCAGTAAGTTGATCAGGAAGAACATCAAATAATTGTGGAACAGGGTCAATAAGTTGAGGAGCTGTATATAATTTGATTTGACTTGGATTATTATCTGATTGTGAAGCAAATGATGTAGGAGTTATTTTTTGATTAAATGAAATTATTGGAGAATAAACTGGATATTCATTAGCTGATTTTCCATTTTGTTCTACAATTAAACAATTTGATAAAATTGTTGAATATAATATTAAACATGGACTATCTGGTCCACTTGATCGTGTTAATTTTTCAATATAATCAATTGCTCCTTTTAATAAAGTAGGAAATGTCATTTCAAGTTCAATAAGAGTTGAAACAGCAAGAGATAATAATGACAATTCATTAAATTGAGTTAATCCAAGCATATCTCCTGCAAATTTAAAAAGGTTGGGAATTTTATTTCCGTATGTACATACTATTAATGTTTGTGCTTGAGTAACTAATTGTAATAGTGTTAACCCTCCTTGAGGAATACCATTAATTCCAGTTATTCCACCACTACAATAAATTGGAACTTTACCACTTAATAATTCAAGACGATACTTGTTAAGAATATCAAATATTTTTGTTATTAATGTAATATTTTCATTCTCTAAAATTCGACTAAGTATAAATTCATTAAAGTATCTCAATGTTGTGATGGCAAGAATTTCATTATTTTCTCCCCATATACTTTGAAAAAATTTAATAGTTGTTTCTGTAGAATTCCAATCAACAAGGTGATGTTCTTCGTTAAATGAAATTAGTTCTTCATTCCACTCACTTAATGTCTTTGGAAACAAATCAACACTTTGCATCTGTTTTCTTCTTTTTAAGTTCACTAATTTTTAAGTTTCTTATATCAATAACACAATTCTATTATTTTTATCTTTTGTTTTTTATCAAGAATATCAAAAAAGTAATTAGTAATATAATTAGATTTCTCAAAGGAATAAAGTAACAAGAACAAACAACTTGGAATCAAAAATTAATAAAAACTCCCGAATAATTCCACTAAGAAAGTTCAAATGGTGATGAATTTAAGAAAAACGTAAAAAAAAAGAGAAAAAACAAAATCAGGAGATATCTCAGCACAAAAGTAAAAAAAGAGATCTTCAAAAGACAAGATGTCTACTACTACTTCATCAAACCCAGAAACAGAAAGAATTATGAAAAAGTTCTCTAAATATGGAGAAATTAATGAAATATCTCAACAATATGAGCCAACTCCATATAAGAAAGTTGAAGCTGAACCTGTTGCTAAAGATTTATGGAATAATAATATTATTTGGGAATTTGCTAAAGGACTTTCTCCAGGTGTTGATTTAACAAGAATACCTTTCCCAGTTTGTATTACTCAAGCACGTTCATTCTTACAAAATTTCACTGATTATTTTGAACATTGGAATTATCTTAGTCTTGCTGCAAATGAAGATGATCCTTATAAAAGAACTAAATTAGTAGCACAATGGTACCTTTCTGGATTTGCACATGCTATGAAGGTAGTACGAAAACCATATAATCCAATTCTTGGAGAAGTTTTCCGATGTATGTGGGAAGATCCAAAATCAAAATCAAAAACACATTATATCGCTGAACAAGTCTCTCATCATCCTCCAATTTCTGCTTTTTATGTTTCTAATAGAGAAGATGGATGGATTGGTTCTGGAACTATTACTTTTTCAGTAAGTTTCTATGGAGTTTCTGCTTGGGCTTATTTAAATGGAGTTCAAAAAATTAAGTTATTAAAATATGATGAGGAATATACATGGGCATTCCCACCAACTAAAGCATCAGGATTTTTTGTAGGACCATTTATTATGGAAATGGGGGGAGTTGTAGAAATTAAATGTAACAAAAATCCATATTGGGCATCACTCGATTTTAAAACAACTTCAATGTTTTCGTCAGCTAATTTATACAAAGTTGAAGGTAAAATTATGAATGGATCAAAACAAGTCGATACTATTCAGGGTCAATATTTCGAGAAAATCACACTTAATAATAAGGATACTTTCTTTGATGCTAAGAATCCACCAGAATCACCAATTAGATATGAAGTTCCATTCGAAAATTTGTGGGGAAAAGAATCTCAGTATGTCTGGCAAGACCTTACTAAGGCAGTTATTAAAGGTGATGGGCAAGATGCAGCTGACAAAAAATATGAAGTAGAAGAATGGCAAAGACAAGAAAGAATTCAAGACCAAAAACAAGGAAAGATTTACGTTCCAAAGTTCTTTGAAAAAGTGAATGATACTACATATAAATATTTGTTCTATAATGAAGCACCATTCCAAAAAGGAGAAGAAGAAGCATATGAAATGGCTGGAATGATTATGTCAAGAAGAAAGCAGCTTTAATTAATTCTTTCCTTTTTTCTGTCAATTAAATTCAATAACTTTATCACAATTAAATAAAAAATAAGGTTTAAGATATTGTTGGAGTAAATTAATAAATTAAATCTTCTCTTAATTGATTGTTTTAATCAAATTTAACAGAAGTTTTATTTTTAAATTATATTTTTTATTAATTTTAATAATTTTTTCATATGGAAAGTTTTATTTCCATTATAATGCTATTTTATTCTTACGTACTCGTTATATTTCTTTAGGAAAAAAGAAATTAGCAAATTTAAAATCTAAGCATTAAACTTATTTGATAATTAAAATGAAAAAACAGATAAAATTCTATTAAACTTCTCTGCACAAACAATTCTTTTTTTTTTTAATTAAAGTAAGAAATTATTCTATAGGAAGTGTTGAGAAAGAATAAAAAAAAAGATAATGTTATTTTAGTAGTTTAATTAAGTCACTTAAATTCTTTTATAGTTCATATTAAACTTATTACTGTTATATATAACAATAATGACTTTCAATTCAAAAATAATCAAATAAACTAAAAAAAACAAATGGAAGAACAGTTAATTGTCCTCTCTATTAATAAATTATATGGAGCACGTAAAGTAGAACTTAAACTTCAATTGGAAAAATTTAAAAAGAAAAGAGAGGAGTTAGATTTCTTTCATGCACAATTGAAAGAAATGCTTAAACAAATTAATAAATTAGGTTTAGTTGATGAGTTTAACCAAAACCAGTATTACCAATCAATGAATCTTAAATGCAATAAATCATTACAACATGTAAAAGAAATGATAAATAAAGTTAATAAATTAATAAATGAAATCTATCATGAATTAAATACAATGGCCATTTATATGTATTCATTTAGGAATCGTGATTCGTTTTATGTTGGAATTCAACAACCTACAGTTTCAATACTTAATTTTACTAAAGGTGGTGGTATTTTATCAACTAATAATGTTTTATTAACTAACAACGATTTACCTGATGTTGAAACATTTACTAATTTAATATCTGATAAAGATTTTATACGAGAATTCATTCCTATGACTCATAACAATCATTTTTCACCAGCATTTTCATGTGTTACAAGATATCATAATGATAGTTATATCACTGGAGATATCAACAATCATTCAATTAAATTGATTAGGCTAAGGAAAGATGGAAAAGAATCTGAAGATTTTTCTGTTAAAGTAGAATATCCAACAAGTATTGTAGAATACAAGAATAGTTCAATAATTTATATCACTGATAAACAACTTCATTGTGTACATGTTTTTAATATGATAGAAGGTAGAGGTAAAACATTTGGTGGATACGGAAATGAACCAGGTAAATTTAATGAGCCAATGTGTGTTGCAATTGATTCTTCAGATAGAGTTTATGTTGCTGATGCTATGAATAGCAGAATACAAATATTCACACTTGATGGAACATACTTATCTACGTTAAGTATAGTTAATCAAAGAAAACCATTTTATCCTCATTGCATTCTATTTGATGAAAATGAACTAATTGTAATAGATAATTGGGGAAGTTCTATTTTTACAATTGACCCAAAACAAAAAAAGGTAACTTCTATTATTTCTAGATATGGCGGAGCAAAAGGGCTTGTTAATAGACCAACTTTTGGCTGTATTGATGAGCATGGGAGGTTATTTGTTAGTGACAGTGGAAATAATAGAATCGTTTGTTTTCAAAAAACAACTTTTATTGGTTCTATTGAAATGAGTGAATTAGGGCTAGTTGGTGCACCATTAGGAATCAGTGCCAACTGTAATAAAATTACTTTTTCTACAACAACAAATGAACCTTATTTAAATTCAGTGATGGCTTGGGACCGATATCAGATGAAACTCTAATCTTTGTGTA
>NW_001854296.1:12270-21241 GCF_000209125.1 Entamoeba dispar SAW760
TAAATTTAATACAATAGTATCTTCAAAATTTGGAAGAATAAAAATGAATTAAACACACAATATTCTTATTATACAAAATACAACGAACAGTCATTCACCTAAATATAAAAAAAAGAATAAAAAGTAATGTAAAGAAGAATTTGAATTAAAAACAAACAAAAATGATACTACATATATTTAAATAATTTAAATAACAAGAAAAGAAAGTTAATTATATTTATAAAAATATCTAAAACATTGTATAGTTGTAATTATAAATTAAATTCTGTAAATAATTAAAACGATAAATGAGAGTATTAATTACTTATTGGGAACATTAAAACAAAGTCTAGATGAACTGAAAATTGTTATCAAAGAATATTAAAAATATATTTCTTCTATTTCTTCTTTTTATTAATAATTAATAAATAATAAATATCAATGAATATGAATTATTTCATTTTACTTTAAAATATTTATTTGTGGTGCATTATTTTCATTTGATATCTGTGTTATTCTAATTGTTATTTTATTGATTCATATCAGACTAATTATTAACAAATGAAATATCAATTTTATTAATTAAATGAAATTTGCCATTTTGTACATTCAAATAATGAAGGATATAATATTGTTAATTTATCAAATGTTATTATTTCATTATTGAAGAGAATTATCATCAAATATAATATAACATTAAAATATTTTTCTAATATTTATCACTTTTTAAATCTTTATTTATATCATAAAACGAGAGATATTTGAAGTGTTGATAAAATAACAAATGCACTAATATTTAAAACATGAATTGCTACTAATAAACATAGTAACCAAAAATAGAATAGTTAAAAAATAAATTCAAATAATAACAATGGATATTTGAAAAAAATAAATGAATAAAAAATACAATATTCAATAACATCAATACTATAACGAAATAATGATAATAATAGTTAGAAGTGTCAATAGAAATAATAAAAATAAAAGAGCAACAAAAAATAGAAATAATAAGAGATTAACGAATGACAAACAAAATAACCAATTTAAATTCTTTTTACCGTTGGATTTCATTTTGAAAAAAAGTCTAATAAAAATATAAAGTTTCCTTATTGTTTCCTTAAATTTTTTATATAGACATAGTACCGGTCCTTAGTTAGACTCAACAAACATATAAAGAAGTCTTTAAAGGCATTAGCAATAAAAAACAAATAGAATTTATTTACATTTAATTTATCATAAAAAATTAGGTAATTCTGAGAAGAAAGACGAACTAATAAAATTATATGAAATAGAAAACTTTAAAAATAATTTTAAAACTATAAATCTTTTTATAATATTAAAACATCATAAAACCCTAAAAATTTAAAAACAGAGTTTTAATAATTAATAGTATTTATTCTATTATTATTACTAATTTTTAAAAGTCAAAGTATTATTCTTTTTGAATAAACTAGAAAATTATCATAAAAAACCTAAAAATTATTAATATTTAATAATTGTTTTAAAGAACTTATAATTTTCTGGTTCTACCGTAAGAACTTGTTTACAACTCCATTTTACGTTTTGTTTTATTCTAAAGAGATGTAGTGTATTTTATTGTCTTTGTTATTACTATTAATACTTCATCAGTTTAATTGTTGTAAAATTATTTGGTTATTGTTAGAAATGTTATTAGCACCATTGATTTAAAGTTCTATAGGTGGTGTATCTTTTTTAAAACTCCTTGGTGTGTGGTTATTTTATTTGAAAAGTTATGACTTTTATTTGTTGTATATTTCTTAATTAATATTGTTTACATTACTTTATCATTAAGGGTATTTCTTTGTCTGCTCTTAGTTTGTCATTTCCCAGTTAGAGTTAAAACATTGTCCACTGTTTATATTTTATTGCCAAAATACTTTCATACGGATGGACTGTTTTAATAAGAAAATTCAAGGAAAAAATTAGTTCATAATGCCTTTGATTTTAGAAATTCATAGAACAAAAAACGATCCACAGTTAGTAAAAATAAAAAAATGTTCTATCAAATAAGAAATAAATATTTTATTTTTAGTTCAGAGTCATTCAAAAAGAGTTCAGGTCTAAAAAAGTTTTAATGGATACTCACAGTCAACGACTAGCTTCAGGTCTTTCCTTTGCTATCTCGGAAGATTTTTCATCATCTAATTTTGATGACCAAATTACAACTACTCGGTCTAATGAAAGTGATCGCAAAGAATATTCGTTTATGTTAGAACCAAAGGAAATATTTCTTATATCATTTAGCAATAGGCACACCAACTTTTACTGCAAATGTCAATAACTGCAAAAATAAAGGTTATAACTAAAAGAAGAATATGGAGCAGTCTTATTTCGTGTAAAATGGTAGAGATGGCTGAAGAGTATAAACACTCTCTAATCTCAAAAAATTCAGCAACCTCCAACTTGATATTGGCTGAGGTTCTAATTTTTTTTGTAATATCAATGTTTTTTCATTATTCTTGTTTATTACTTATTTTTTCCATAATTTGGGATTAAAATTGGAATATATTATGGTTTTATTTTTATAAATATCATTAAATCTCTGCTTACTAATCGTTTTATTTTTTGTTAATCATTTTTTCTTTTATTATTTTTTTGTTATTTGATTATTATTCAATCTCAGTATAATTTTATGTATGTTATGGTATTATTTTGTTTTTTTCTCTCTATTTTTTCTTTGTTCATTTTCTCTTCTTTTTATTTATTATTTATTATTATTTATAGAGATCCTTTTTTCAATTCAGAATATACATCATATTTTGTTGTCATGTTATTGAGTAATGCCATAGAGTCTTGTAAAGAAAATCAAACAACAAACAGGTATTCAAGTTCAAAGAATGAATGAAATAACAATAAAATGCATAATAATAATGATAAAAGAAATAACAAGAGAAAAGTGATTAAAAAAGAAGAATACAAATAAAAACAAATAAGAAACAAAGTAAATATAATGATAATAAACATCATACAAATAAGAAATCTAAATTATTAACAATAAATGAAATTGAAATGAAAAATAAAAGAATAAGAAGTGAAATTGAGAAATGAATTCAGAATTACTTAAAAAGTATGAAGGTAAAGAAAATGTATAATATTCTCCAAGAAGTATATTCAATAAGAAAGAAGAAAACACTAGAGAAAAACAAAGAAGAAATCAAAGATAAAACAAAAGATTGGACAAATGATGATATTAAAATAAATGAAAAATGAATCAAAAACAAAAAACAAAGAAATAAAATAAAACTACAATAATAATAAATGAAAAATAACATAAATAAAAAACACAAGAGAAAAAGGAAGAAGAAAGCAACAAATAAGAAATTAACACACTTCAAAATAAAATCAATGAAATAGAAGAAACTATTAAAGAACTTCAAACAAAAAAGAATGAATAAGAACGAACCATTTCAGATGAAATGATTCAAAAAGCATGAGATACAGTTAGAAAAGAGATTGAAGAAGAAATAGAAAATATTCAAACACAAATAAACAATATTCAAAACACATGTAATGAAATAAGAAAACTCTAAATTAAAATAATAAAATAATTCATTACAATGAAAAATAAATGAAACAAATGGTAGAAGGAACATTGAATTAGGAAGAAAGGATGAAATCGTCCTCACCCTCCGAGCTAGCTGTGAGAGGATGAAGAAGGATGAAATGAAGAAATTGATGGTGTGTTGAAGAAAAACATAAGAGATAAAGAAAATCAAATCTCTGTATATCAAAAAACTGCGATTGAAAACTATGAGATTGCAGAAATAACAAGAAAAGAACTAGACAATACACAAAGAGAAAATGAAGAACAAAAACAAATAATATCAAAACAACAAGAAAATATCGAAAATTTTTTATCCCAGAAGGAACTGGAGAAGAAGAAAACAATGGTATTAATGATAAGTACCAACAAATACTGAGAACATCATCATCTGGGACAATATAAATGAACAAAACTACCCCTATGAAAAAGACAATTCTGGAAATAGAAGAAGAAGAGAGCAAAACACTGAGTATCAAAAAACAAGAAATGACAATCAGTCAAGAAGAGAAGAAAACACAATAAATCAAACAAATAGAAATTTAATTGATGTGTTGTATTGTTTTGTAATTAATTGGTTAAATAAGAAATTAAATGAGAAATTAAGATGGGAACAAATAGAAAGCATAATAAAAATAATAAATAATAATGTAAATAATGATAAAGAATACATTAATAATATTAAAAAGTCACATAGAATAAAATAAACAACTAAAAGATATATTAAAATGAAATGAACTCCATCATAGAAGATAAAGTAGAGTGTAATTCAATAATAAAAAACATTATCATAAAAAATAACTCTATTGATATTGATAATGAATATCTTAACTCTATCATCAATCAAGTTAAAGAAATGAAAATAGACAAATGTGTAAATATTAATTATTACTGGAGAAGGAAAGAATCAGATAAATTAATAAGAGAAATAAATAATAAATGGGTATGGTCAGGAGAATAGAAAATCTACAAGAAGATATGAAAATGATTTCAATGTGTATGCATTATTATCTCTAAAATAAATTTATAGGAGATAAATTTGATGAAATAAAAGAAATCCTAAGGAAAATAAATAGATTAGAATATCTAATCAATGGAATGGTACAGAATAAAATGCATCATGAGATTAAATGAACAAGATGCAGATGAAATTAAAATGAAAGCACAAGAAAGAATAAAGTACCTAAAATATATGATGACGATGATTAAAGAAAGAATTAAATTTAATAAGAATGAAAATGTCAGAATCAATACAAATAAAATCATGTTTGATTCTAATAACAAAATTAAAATAAAGAAGAAAGACCCACAAAATGAAATATACCCAAATAACGATATTACTTTAGAATATTGGAAATTGTTATATGAAACACAGGTGATATTAAATAAGGAACATTGGAAAATAAATCAAATCACCTCGTGGAATGAAAGATACAGGAATTATGATAGTATCATCATCATATTAGATAATTTAAATTTAAGCCTGATGAAAATAAGTAATTGGAAATCACCAGGCATTGACACTATATATGGGTATTATTGGAAGAGAATGTCATCATCAAGAGATTCAATTCTTAATATATTCAACGAATGGTTAAACTTCAATGAAAACATCCCTCTAGACATGGTAAGTGGAAGAACTATACTAATCCACAAAGGAGGTGATATGAACGATGTCATTAATTATCGTCCTATCAGTTGTACAAATGTAATAATGAAAGTATTTACCTCAATATTAAAAGAGAAGATTCACAATAAAATTAACATGAATAATGAATCATTAAAAATTAGTAAAAATCAATTGGGATGTAAACTGCAATCTCTTGCTGCTAAAGAAGGATTAATTAACAGTTATATGTTAAAGCAGCAAAAAGAAGAGAAATACCCAAAATATGTAGAGTCATATTATGATATTAAGAAAACATATGACTCAGTAAATCATGAATGGGTAATAGAAACACTCAAATATTTTAATGTAGAGGGTATCATCATAGATATTGTAGAAAGTATGATGAACAGATTGAAGATATTCATAGGATATAAATATAATGAATATCTAGGATGTATTAAACTGAAGAGAGGAATTTTACAATGTGATTCCTTATCCCCTCTACTCTTCATCATCCAAATGAATATAATTTCTCAAATCATAGAAGAGAAATTCCCAAAAGCAAACCATACATTGTATATGGATGATTTGAGAATAATGACACAAAGTAGCGAAGAAATGGGAACAATCCACAATGAAATTAAACAAATAATAAGTGGAATAAGGATGGAAATGAAAAGAAATCAGGAATGGTATTAAAGAACATTAATAAAATAACAGATTGAATGCAAAACATCACATTAATTGAAGGAGAGGAATTGTATAAATATTTAGGTGTATGGCAGTCCGATGAAATTAATGATACCTTCAATTGTAAAATCATCAAAGAAAAGATGATGAAGAAAATGGAAGAGATAAATACTGATGAATGTAGTAATAGAAGTTATATTACAAGAATTAATACTGAAGTAATACCCATCTTCAGATATTCAGCATCAGTAGTAAATTGGAAGGTAACTTAGATAGAATGGATTTGGAGATAAGAAAATATTTAAGAAAGGCAAAATACATTTGTTGTAACTCCAAAGAACGTCTATATGTTAATATAAATGAAATGGGTGAAGGATTAATAAGACTAAATGACGAATATGTTATTGAAATAATTAGAACAGTAATGTACTATTGTACAAGAGAAAGTGAAATAGGAAATAACATATTAGATAGATAGTATTCCAAGAAAGGAATATTGAATAGAATTAAAAAATCCCTAAGTCATAAAATCCCAGAAACGAAAATAGAAGAAATAATAAATGAAGGGATTGAAAATAAAAAAGAAAAAGAGGTAGTAGTAAAAATAAAGAAATTAATGACCGACCAATACATCAAAAAATGGAAATCAAACAAGTTGACATTTTAGAAGATGGTTCGAGTCAAAATTTGTAGATAAAACTACTACAATAAATGCATGGAAGTCCATCAATATAAAGAAAAATGCATTTCTCCAATTAACTAAAATGCAAGATGGAGCAATATTTAGTGGGTACAGGAAAGCAAAGATATTAAAAAATGAAAGATTGAAGTACTGCCCACTTTGTAAAGACAAGATAGCCACAGTAGAACACATTCTACTATCTTGTATTTGTCATAAAAAATCACAAATTGAGAAACATGACCATATTGGCATAATCATATGGGATAATAAGAAAATACACAGGAAATAAACAATACAAGAAACCCCCATATGAAACAGTGTTCCAATACAATGACATTATTATGATATGGAACAAACAAATAATGCAAAAAAGTGATGGACTATATCATAAAAGACCAGATATATATGTAATAGATAAAAAGAATAAAACTGGTCTAATAATTGATATGACTATTGTGGCAGATCATAATATTAATGGAGGCTATTGGAAGAAAAGAAATATGTATAAAGAATTGAAAAATAGGGTAATTAAAATAGAGAAATTAAAGGATATCAAAATAACTGCAGTAGTAATTTGGGTTAATGGGCTAGTAAATGCTGAAAGTATTAAATTAATTAAAGAATTAAAAATCGAAATTGACATCATTAAAGAAATCAAAAACCATGTAATTAAAAACATGATGGACATCATAGAACACTGATTCTACCACAACCAAACATATGATGTTGAACTACGTGATGAAGACTCATTGATGAGATTAGTCTCCGCTGAGGCAGGAACAATAGATACAAGCTCTATTAATACTTAATTAACTACTTTTTATTTGATTTTTATTTTCTATATATACGTTATTTATCATTATGATGTATTTTTATTTTTATTATATTTCTCTTATTCTTATCAATTATTCATTCTTTATTTATTTTATTATTAACACTATTTCATTGTTATTTTCTTTATATATTATTTATGATTTAATTCTATTGTTTTTATTTAGTACTTTGTTTTTTATGTTGAATATAAAATGAAAAAATAAATATACATTATTAATATGTTAATTCGATATAGTTATATGTTATAAATAAATGAAAATAATAAGAAATGAAATAGATATCGAAATATTATATATTTAAAAAATATGATTATAAATGAAAAGAAGTATGATTATAACATTATCATTGTTATTGGATTATAGTTGTAAAAAGATTATTAAATTTTGTTGTGGCAAAAAAATTAATATAAAATTTGATAGATTACAAAATATTTAAATTATTCTCATTTTCTCTAAACTTATTATTTTCACTGACGTTATCTATTTATATTCAATTCAAATATGTCAAACTTCATTTTATTGGTGGAGATGTTTCTTTTTTATCTTAAAAAATTAATATTAAATAATATTTTTATTTATATTTTTAATAAATTGTTTATTTACTTTATTTTTATTTATTTAATTTAATTTTACATTTATTTGATGATTATTTGTTATTACATTTATTTCATTTATATACGATTCCTGTTATTATTCTTCGTTTATTTATTATGTATTTATTAAATGTTTGTATTTATTATTACATATCATTACAATTAGTTATTCTTGTTTCTATTTTATTAATGAAATTAGATTGTTTGTTTAAAATGTGCATTTATAATGAATGATTTAATTTAATATTTTGTTCATTGATTGTATTCTATCAATTTTAAATCATTTTGATTACTATTTTCAATGATATATTTTATTTAATTTAATAAGTAGTGAATTATCATGTGTATTTTCTGTATTTTCATTTTATATTATTTTTATATTATTTTCTTGTGTAATATTGAAAGAAAATACCATATATGTTTGTTAAAATGATGAATATTCATTTCTATTCTATTTTGATGAATAATTAAATGTAGATATTAAATAATGAAAAAATGTAATTCAATTATTTTTTCAATACTCTCTTCTTTATCATATTTATATTATTATTATAAAATGAATATGTTAATAAATAATATGATATGTCATTATAAAATGATTAATCATACTTTCTTGAATAATGCGTATTTTTAATATTAAATATTTATAATATCATAAGCTCTCTCAATTTTATTCATTTGTGTTTGTTTAATTGAGATATTACAAGTATTGTTTATATAAGAATAATTATTGTTTGATTTCAAATCATTTATATGATTATTTCTATATTTCATTTTCATTCATTATGATGATTTAAATAATGTAATACTTTCTTATACATTCTTTATGTATTAAATATTTATTATTAATATTTTAAATGTTATAATCTATTCTTTTTAAAAAATCATTCAACACTTTTCATAAATGAATTCATCAATAAATCTAAAATATAAATAATCAATATATAAATTAAATAAGATGAAATAAGTTATCCATTATTAATAATATGATAAAAAGAAGAAAGTGATTTATTAAATCTAACA
>NW_001854295.1:0-1876 GCF_000209125.1 Entamoeba dispar SAW760
CTTTTATTTCTCCTTTATATTCTACTTCAATTATTGGTTTATCATGTCCATCATCAACTACTTTAAATGACCAATGTTTCATATCTTTTTGAATACTTGGTTCACTAAATCTTCTTCCTATCATTCTTTTCGCATCAAATACTGTATTCTTAACATTCATTCCAATTTGATTCTTTGCTGCATCTCCAATAAGTCTTTCTGTATCAGTAAATGCAACATATGATGGTGTTGTTCTATTTCCTTGATCATTTGCTATAATTTCTACTCGATCATTTTCCCAAATACCAACACATGAATATGTTGTACCTAAATCTATTCCAATACCTATTCCTGTATATTTACTCATTTAATGACTTCTTTAGTTCTGACTTCCTTTATATATCATTCTCTTCTTTTGTATCATGTTCACGTGGTTTATTGTTTATGCAAATCTTTCATTCTATCCACTCATTGCTTTCTCATTTCCACGTGTTCTTTTGTTATTTATAACGTTATTTTCTTTAATTATTTTTTTTTCTATTTTATTTTTAATAAAATACAAATAAACATTAAAAATTAATATAATTAATTATTCTTTGAAGTTTCTCAAATGAATTGATCAAAATGACAGAAAGACACATGTTATAAATATGTTTATTCTATTTGATACAAAATATTTATTATTATAAGAAAGTGTATGAATTATTAATAAAATACTTATCAATTAATTATTCAATTTTGATAATATACTTTTTTGAAGACATACAAGATAAATTATGTTAGATTCAATATTTATATTTCTAATAAACTAAATTTATACTTTCATTTTATTCATTAATTTCTTAACTCTTTGTTTATTTATTTCTATTTATTATTGTATCAACAATAACATTCATAAACAAATAGATTTATTTAATTATTATCATTTTATATTTCATTTGATATACAATTCTATTAAAATAATTATTTTTCTCTTTTTTGTTGTTATATTGTTAAGAATTATAAAATATATTATTGTACCTGTTATAATTTAGTTTTTCTTCATTTATTTGTATTAAAAAATTAAATAATTAATTAAGAAAAATGTTTAATACAACAATTTCATATTTTAATTGAATAAGACCTTAATAATAAATTATAATAATTTATTATTATATTTTATTCTTAATTTTTTATTATAATCTAATAACTTTTCTTGATATTTTTTATTTATCATCTTCTCTCTTTTTATTATTTATCATTTCTTTTAATTTTATTGTTAAAATATAACAAATTAAACAAATATTATCTTTGTTTTATAACTCTATATTCTATGAAATAATTTTACCATTCTCAACTATTTATTAAATTATTTTCTATATATTCATACATTTCTTTTAATTTTTATCTATTTATTTTATTCTTAATTATTATAACACAATTAATAAAAAGATAAAAATAATTTATAAGTCAATTTTTCATTAATAACATTATTCATTTTATTTCATTAAATATTTATATTGATTGTTATTTAAAATTGATCAAATAATTTATACAACATAGTTTTTAATAATATTTTTCATTTAATAACTTATTTATTATCTCTTAATTTACAAGTATTCATCAGATGTGTATTAATCAATCATTGTATTGTCTTGTTAAATTTAATAATATGAAATAATATTCATAATAAAACTAATGTATGATAAAATATATATTATTGGTATTATCTTTTCATTTAAAAACTTCATAATGAAAATAATATATTCATTAAATAATGATTTAGAAATTATAGAAATTATATATTTGATTATATAATTAAGATAATTAAGTAAAATTAGATATATTAAATGATTCAAATTATTAATATTAATAGAAATAATAATGATTAGTATTAATACTTTTTTATAGTAAAGAA
>NW_001854294.1:0-1053 GCF_000209125.1 Entamoeba dispar SAW760
TAAAGTTTTATCAGAAATGGTGAGGTTGTAGATGAGATACAAGTTTAACAATTTTATTGAAAAAAGGTGCACTTTTTTGATTTTAATAAAAAGTACTAGGTATCCAATATCGTTCTGTGGATCCTCCAAAAAATAAAGTTTTATCAGAAATGGTGAGGTTGTAGCAGAGATATTAATTCAACAATTTTATTGAAAAAAGGTGCACTTTTTATGATTTTAATATAAAGTACTAGGTATCCAATATCGTTCTGTGGATCCTCCAAAAAATAAAGTTTTATCAGAAATGGTGAGGTTGTAGCAGAGATATTAATTCAACAATTTTATTGAAAAAAGGTGCACTTTTTTGATTTTAATAAAAAGTACTAGGTATCCAATATCGTTCTGTGGATCCTCCAAAAAATAAAGTTTTATCAGAAATGGTGAGGTTGTAGCAGAGATATTAATTCAACAAATTTGTTGAAAAAAGGTGCACTTTTTTGATTTTAATAAAAAGTACTAGGTATCCAATATCGTTCTGTGGATCCTCCAAAAAATAAAGTTTTATCAGAAATGGTGAGGTTGTAGCAGAGATATTAATTCAACAATTTTATTGAAAAAAGGTGCACTTTTTATGATTTTAATATAAAGTACTAGGTATCCAATATCGTTCTGTGGATCCTCCAAAAAATAAAGTTTTATCAGAAATGGTGAGGTTGTAGCAGAGATATTAATTCAACAAATTTGTTGAAAAAAGGTGCACTTTTTTGATTTTAATATAAAGTACTAGGTATCCAATATCGTTCTGTGGATCCTCCAAAAAATAAAGTTTTATCAGAAATGGTGAGGTTGTAGCAGAGATATTAATTCAACAATTTTATTGAAAAAAGGTGCACTTTTTTGATTTTAATAAAAAGTACTAGGTATCCAATATCGTTCTGTGGATCCTCAAAAAATAAAGTTTATCAGAAATGGTGAGGTTGTAGCAGAGATATTAATTTCACAAATTTGGTGAAAAAGGTGCACTTTTTATGATTTTAATATAAAGTACTATATATCAATTATCTTCAAAGCACT
>NW_001854293.1:0-1047 GCF_000209125.1 Entamoeba dispar SAW760
ATAAATTCACATTATTATGAACAGAAAATATTGAGTTTGAAGAATATTTTACAATATATCAAAAAGTTGTTTGATTAATTATATATAATTCATTATATTCTATTAAATATTATACAACAATCATTATTTATACAAAAAAGAATCACAAAAATAGGAAACAATTTATTATTCAATAACAGTTCTTTATTAATAATCTTAGGATGGAGATTATTTATTGTTATTCATTGAACTGATTGTTGTTTTTCTAAAAAAACAATGTAAAAACACAAAATAAGAGTATTTAATTTGTTTATTCTTAATATTTCATTAATTGTTATAATCAAAGTTAGTTATTTTTGATTAATCAATTATTATGAAGAACAGATTGTGAAATTATAGAAATTAAATATAAGAATGAAGAAATATTAAATAATATAAACAAAATAATAAATTATAAATATATAATGTAATTTTAATATCATAACTATTATTAACATATCTTCTACGTTATTTCATTATCAAAATTTAATGTATCATTGGTATATTACTGAAAAAGTTAATATATTTTTATCAAACAACTCTTATATTTTCTCATTTGATATAGTCTTTGTTATGTATTCTGTTTGTTATTAATCCAGTTATTAAATATTAGATATCAATTAATTAATATTTGTTATTTTATTCTTCAAAGAATAATATTATGTTTATCTTGTTGTAAGATTCTTTCAAATAAGTCATAAATTTATATGTTTTATTTCATATATTTTTATTAATAAAAACTGATGTTGGTCAGTGTTAATAGAAATATAGAATAAATGTTAAACCACTATTAAAATATGACAGTAATTGTAAATTAGATTTTGTTATAAAATAAAAGTAAAATGAACATAATTAAATGTTTAGTATAAGAAATTTAAATAATAAAATAAATTAAAGTAATTTGTTCTTCAATTAATCGTAATTTTACATTTTATGGATATGATAATAACAAATTAAATAAATCATACAAACATTAATATATCTGTTAGTTTGATAATATATTTATATACATATAAATATTCATATTAA
>NW_001854292.1:0-1314 GCF_000209125.1 Entamoeba dispar SAW760
ATATATATATATTTATTAATATATCTATTTATATTTATATTTTATATTATTATTGTTAAATAATTATTTGATTATAATTTATTGAAATGATTTAAATTAATATAAATGAATATAATTATGAATTAAATAATTTTATATTTTATTATTTCATTTATTTATCATTCTTCATTATTTGATATATTATTTATTCATTGTTAATTTATGATTTGAATATTATATTTATTTATCATTTATTTTATCATATTTTATTAATTATTGAAATATTATATAAATATTTTATTATTTAATTTAATTTATCAATTAATACATTCATTTATTTATGTTTTATTCATTATATTATTATTTATTTTATTTCATAATTAAATAATCATTTTAAATATAAAAATAATAAAAATAAAGAAAGAAAAGAATAAATTAAGAATGAATAAAAATAAAAGATAATAGAATAAATGATTTCATAATTATTTATCATTAATTATATCATTAATTATATCGTTAATTATATTATCATTTATTATAAATATATTGATTATTCATTTGTTATTATATTTATTATCTTTTATCATATTTTATTATTATAATATTAAATAAAAATAAAATATAAAATGAAATAATGAATAAAATATAAAATAAAATGAAATATTTAATAATTATAATTTATTAAAAATAAAAATAATTATCATTTTATTTTATTTGTTATTATTTATTGTTTTTCATAATAAACATCAATTAATAAAAATAGAATGATGATAAAGAATAAAAAAGAAGAAATTAAAATATAAAAATAAAAGAACTAATAAAACAACTAATAAATAATAAATCAATAATGAAATTAGGATATAATGAAATAATGATAACATCAATGTATTTTAACGACATTAAAGATTTTATTAATTTAGAAATAGGAATTAAAAGATTTCAAGGAAATATTGAACGATTTCATTTTAATCCACTTCCATTAAATAAATATTCAAGAAAATTGTTTCCTAATATTGAAACATTTCATATTTATAATAAATATGATGAAATATTTAATGATGGAAAAATATTTAAATATGTAATATGGTATAAAGTAAGTTATTCAACATATTTACAAGAGAAAGAACAAGGAAATATCTGTAAAAATATAGAATATACAAAAGAAGATAGAAAATCATATGGAAATACAATACCATCAGAAGTTAAATCACTTGGATATGAATGTTTTTATAATTGTCGTTTATTAACAACAATTAATATACCATCATCAATTAGTAAAATAGGATGGCATTGTTTTTATATATGTTCATCATTAAAATCAATTAATATTCCATC
>NW_001854291.1:0-1016 GCF_000209125.1 Entamoeba dispar SAW760
AGAAATACTATTTCACTCATTTCGTTAAATGTTAAAATGGATTTTCCATTAATTTAAAAACATTAAAACTTCGGTTGAAACAGGCGATTGAAAAAGATAGACGGGGAGTTTGGCTGGGGCGGCACATCTGTTACAAGATAACGCAGGTGTCCAAAGATGAACTCAATGAGGACAGAAACCTCATGTAGAATATAAGGGTATAAGTTCATTTGATTATTGATTCCAGTACAATCAATAACTCTGAAATGATGGCCTAACGATCCCTAAGATTTTTAACTAGAAAAAATTTAAAACATATTAGATTTATCTGATGTGTGAGACCGTAAGGTGATTTCTAGTTAATCCTTTAATAATAAGGCTTGGGGTGTCAGAAAAGTTACCACAGGGATAACTGGCTTGTGGCAGCCAAGCGCTCATAGCGACGTTGCTTTTTGATCCTTCGATGTCGGCTCTTCCTATCCATTTCAAGCAGAATTGAAAAAAGGTATGATTGTTCACCATTTAATAGGGAACGTGAGCTGGGTTTAGACCGTCGTGAGACAGGTTAGTTTTACCCTACCGTTTCGGTAGATCTTCAAAGTATTTAGATAGTAGCACAACTCAGTACGAGAGGAACCGTTGTGTCACGCCACTGGATTATTCAATTATTTGATCAAATAGTGTTGAGAATCTAACACGTGTTGAAATAATGGCTGAAAGCCTCTCAAGCCAGAATTTCGTCTAGATGAATACTTTGTCTTTTTCTTGTTACTTTAGTACAATTGAAAATTATATACGTTGTATTTATTATCTCGTGTATTACTCTATCAAAAGGGTAGTGAATACTGAGTTAACAAAATTCAAAGCATAACTGTTGCTTATAGACGATGGCATCAGAAATCGGTGTTGTAAGCTTTAGAGTTTCTTAATCAATACTCTCGGGTATTGAATGAAACGATTTGCTGAGACTTAACCGTAATTTCTATTTAAATTTATATAAAACTTATTTTAAATGTATTATCAATTCTTTTTTCATC
>NW_001854290.1:0-5929 GCF_000209125.1 Entamoeba dispar SAW760
ATTTATATAATCATTGTTATTCATAACTAACATTATAAATTTGAATTAACATAATGTTCTTCTTTATTACATTTCATAATGATATTTTCACATTAAAATAGAATTGAAGGTAAATGAAATAAAGAATAATATAAAAAGAACAGAATTATGAATGAATATAATCAACAATTCAGGATACATCATACTCAATACAACAAGAATTACAAAATGCCAACTGATTGTTATAGATTTATTATTTTACCTACTTTTTATTTTATTTTATATTTTTAATTTTTTAAGAGAAAATAATATAAAACAGAATAATCTAATATTCAAAAAATATATTACACTATTTTCATTTGATCATTTTATTTAAATGCATACTTTCTTCGCTTATTTTGGTTCCAAATAATTATTTATACTATACCATCACACGAATAACTATTAATCGAAAGTAAATGAAAAGATAATACAATAAAAGAGATATGAATAATTTCTAAAATAATTAATATTTTTCAGTCTTATTGATATTATAAAAATAACTTAATCTAATATTTAATAATTTGTTAATTTCAATATTTTTGAATGATGTCTTTTAGTTATTTGATATTAAATCTTAAATAAACATAAAAATATAAACTATAATTACTATTGAAATAGAGTATAATATTATTATACTTTTAATAAAATAATAATCTAATTAAGAAGAAATAAGTTTGTTCATTTCATTCTAACATTTCTTCTTCATATCTTTATTTTATTAAAATATTCAATGTTTTATTAATGATAATTATTTGAAACTCAGTAGTTAAATCTTTCAATTTTATGTTCATATTTAATTTTTTATCATTTTAAAATGAAAATAATAATTGATGGATTATATTTATTAATATAAATAATACAAAGATGTTTGATTATAGTTTTAAATCATTCATTTTTTATTAATAAAGTATTATTAGAGTTGAATTGATGAATAGAATTATTAAGATAAAAATAAAGAACATAAACAAATAGTGAAGAAATGAGTTAATGAATGTACTTTTTATCTAGTATAAAATAATTACTTCACCTCAAGTTCTACATCAACAAGTTTTCCTTCAAATTCAATTTGACCAATCTTTTTTCCATTTGTTAATTCCTCTTTGTGTTTCTTAAAGAAACGAAAGAATAACCACATTGATGAAATAATACATGTCATCATAATTTCATTTGATCCAAGATATGGAGATAACCAATTACACTTGTTTTTATCATAAAGAAAAAATACTACAATACCTATTAAGGCAATTCCAGTTGAAATAATGAATAAAACAATAAGGATAAATCGATGAGTTGAACAAATGATTTGATATAGGTATAATAAAAGAGAAATAAAAATTGGAAGAAACACTGAACATAACCATAACACTTCAAACATAACATTTGATATTTGATAACCAATAAAAATAAGAATGTAACAAATAACACTAATACAACAACAAACAAATGGACGAATAAATTGTAGTAAATTAGAGTGATATTTATGAGTAAATTCAATTAATGATGAATTTAAAAAAGAAAAAGAAAAAAGTACTAATACAAACACTTCTACTAGAATGGTAATAGTTAATTTAATATTATCTATTACAAAAATACAATGATCTAGCATGTACATAAAATACCAAATACCTAATAAAAAATACATCACTATATAATCTACTTTTCCATTTACTAAATGAGATAATTTTGAATGAACCATCCAACACAAGTTAAATGACATAATAATTGAAAAACAAGAGATTAAAATTAAAACTGGATGTTCTATAGTAATTTCAAGAAATTTTATTTGACTATTACATTTTATTTGATATCTTTTATCAAATAACTTACAGAAAATGGGATATGATTTATTACATAATATTGTTTTCATATTTATTTAGATTTTAAGTTTGATCTATTATTTTATTATCTATGACAAAAATAATTTATTATTTATTTCTATTTTTTATTTATTACTTTAAATTATAAAAATTATTAATTACTATTATTATATTTATACTTCTTTTTAATTCTAACCAGTTTGTTATTATTTCAATAAAATATTTAACTCAATTATAATTTAGTTTATTCTGAGTTTATTTCTTTTATTCTCCTTTTTCTTATTATTATTGTTTATTTTTTATTATTTCATTATAGTATTATTTACATTTCTTTTGTTTTTATTTATATTTATTAACTTTAATATCTCTCATTTCTTTATTATTTCTTTTTTTTTCTAAACTTAATTATGTTTTCTTATTTTAATTAATATCTATTTCTTTTCTTTTTTCTTTTATGAAATATATTTTAACCTTATCTTTATTCATGTTATTTGTTTTTACTGTTATTTTGTTTTCTTATTTGTCAACATTTTTGATTGTTATTTTTGTTTTCATTTTATTATTCAATTCATCTAAATTTCTTATCATTTAGCACATTTCTTTGTTCCAAGAATATCTATTTTATATATCATGATAAACTTTGTTTATTTAAATTTCTACATAATTGGAAATTCTTATTATTCTATTTACTTTACTTCCATTTATTGTATTTATTTTCAGTGAAAATGAGTTGATTATATTATATGTTAAATATCACCAATATTTCATTGTTTTAGTTATCATTTAACAATTTGATGAGAATAATTAGTTTAAAAGTGAATAGAAAGAAATAACTTCATTATTATTCCTTTAATCATTTGTTTTTATAAATAACATAAAACAACACATCATGAAAATGAAATGAATAAAAAGAATTATATGAAATGGTCTGTGAACAATTAATAATTTAATAAACAAAATAGATGTGAATAAAACTTTGAAAGTATATGTTAATTAAATAATACATTAACATTAATATTAAACAATAAATGGATACTACAATCTAATGACTATAAATAATATATTAAATCATTATTTTCAAAAGAATAATGATTTGAATATAAATTGAAAATTTTCATTCATTTCATATTAATGTTATTGTTTAGATTAATATTTAATATTTTACTATGTTTGATTCTTGAATTAGAAAATAGAAGAATAAGAATAGAAATAATCAATAAAATGAAAGTAAAGGAGGATGAAAAGAAAATAAAAAAACTGATATATTTAAAGGGAAGAACTGAAACATAAACATTTAATGATCATATTTATATTATTTATTGCAACAGAAGTATTCTCAATAAAGAACAAAATGTTAAAGACTACTCAAATCCATTTAAATAATATTAATGAAAGAATACACAATAATATAAAGTATATTGAAAAGGAGAAGAAACATCAGTTTCAAAAAAAAAAAGAATAAAGGAACATAAAGCATACACAGCAATAATGGAAATACCAACAACAACAGCATCAGGAACTCCAAAAGAAATACAAAGATCACAAATATTATAAACACTAAAACACAACCACCAAAACCAGAGAAAAAACATCACAAAAAGAGGAACAATCCATATCAGAAACACAACTAGCACAGCAACCAACAGAAAGAGGAAATCCAGATCAAACATATCAAGAACAACAACCAAACCCATCAACATAACAAACAAAAAAATAAAGGCTATACCCCCATCATTAGGAGAAGCAAAACCACAACAATCACAAAAAAGAGAAAACACATTGCAACAATAAGGAGGACCAGAACAACCTCAAGGAAATAGCAATAACAAAAAGAACAAAAACCCCTAAAAGAAGAAAACAAAAATAATAATCCGCAGAGTGGACAAAAAGAGGAACCAAAACCAGAAGACAACAAAACTCCATAACAAAAACCTGAAGTGATAACTAAAACACTCTACAAGTTAATCAACAACCACAAAAACTAGAAGATGGAAATAAAGAAACAGATAATAAAACAAAGTCACATTGTAAACTCTATTTATTTAAATATAATTAAATATCAAATACAACAGTTGAAATAAATTAATAATTCATTACACAACAAAACAAATTTTATTATTGAAACAAAATAGTTTTTATAGTTATATTTTATTTGAAAACTAAACCAAAAATGAAATCAAAAAGAAAATCTATACCTATTCATTTATCAGGTAATAAAAATAATGGATATGAAACAAATTATTTATGTATTCATTTTATCAAATAATTATTTAAAATTTTTAATTTGTTTTCTCTTTATCAAATTAAATATTTTTAATACTTCTTTATATTAACTTTTCATTGTTTTTCTAAATGATATTTTATTAACTCTACTTTCTTCTTTATTGATTAACAATGGTAATTCATTCTTATTGAATTAACGAATTTTTAATTATTCTATATTAGTTGAACATTACATGGGATTATTTTTTGATACTTAGATTGATAAGGAATATTAAATTAATAAATGTTAGTTCTCTTTAATAACAATATTGAACGTTACAATTATAAATCAATTATATATTCTAATGATATTTCTTGTTGAATATTACTATTTACAGGTGTTATTATTAAAATAGAACTTTTTTTTGTTATTTACAAAAAACTAAAAAAATTCAAACAAGAAAAAAATGTCAAAAGAAAATGATACAACAAAACAATACAAAACAGATGAAGAATTGAATAATAATATGATAATAAATGAGATAATAAACAGAATAAATATTTTAGAGGAAAAAGGAAATGAGTTTGATCGTTTGTTTTTAAAATAATTAACATAACAGAGTGAGATAAACTAAGATATAGAAAACAGAGACCAAATCATAAGTATTTTAATTAGATTAGAAGATTCAATGCAAATCCCAATGAAAGAAACTGAAACAAACAACAAAAGCAAAGTCAAAATTTTAGAAGACCAAATCAACCAATTTCAAAAAACAATAAAACATCAACAAACTGAAAATATTAATCAAAAAGAAGAAATAAAAATTCTGAAGAAAAAAATTGAAGAAATGAAAGAAGAGGATGAAAAAAAAGAGAAAATGATTGAAGAATTTAAAAAGAAATTGAAAGAAATAAATGATAATGGAAAAGATGAAATGATTGAGATAATCAACAAAATGAAAAAAGAAAGAGAGGTAATGAACATCACACTCCAAAGAATGAAAAATGAAAATGAAGCTCTTAGATCAGAAGAAGAAAAGTTATTACAACCAAGAAAAAGATTAATTAGACCATTTGATGAAAACGTTGAAATAAACAAATTTATTAAACCACCTGAATTTACACAAAATCAAAGAGATTCAAATTACATTGAAATTGATTCAGAAGAACAATTATTTTAAAGTATTTTTATTAATTAAATTATTAGTATTTTACTCTTTTTATTATATTTCATTATTAAATTTATTTTTTGTATTAATAAAACTAAGATAGAAGAATATGATTAGAATGAAATTAATATTTTACATTATTCATTGAGTTAATCAATATATATTACGTTCAGTTTTATTAAATGGTTAAAAAATATATACTTTATTCTTTTTTTTTTTAAATAGAATAGTAACAAGAACGTCTAAGAAATCATTTAATTTTCTTTAAAAAAACTAGAGCTAATGATAGTATTTCTGTGATGAATACATGTTTTGTTGTTGCATTTGTGGTGTAGTTTGATATGGACTAAGAACAGTGTTTCTATTCATGGAATATGCATTAGGTTGAACTGGATATCCAGATGCTATTTGTGGAGAGTAACCAGGCACTGGATAATTTGGTTGATTAATTTGTTGAGGAGAATATACTTGTGATGGGTGTTGGTAATAAGGTTGTTGTTTAGGATAATTACTTTGTGTGTAAGGGGTTGTTGATTGATTTATAACACGTGGATTTTGTGTGGGTTGGTAAGAGGGATATACTACATTAAGCTGTTGAATAGAAGGACTTTTAGTTGTGACACAAGAATTTGGGCTAGTATATTGAGAAGGGAGGTATTGTTGAGAAGGTCTATAAAGTGAAGGTTGAGGAGGATATCCACTTGCATATCCAACAGAAGG
>NW_001854290.1:6029-7772 GCF_000209125.1 Entamoeba dispar SAW760
GTACTGATTAGGGGAGAGTAGGTAAAGTTTTGAGTATAAATACTGTGAGAAGAAGAGATAATGTGTTTGGAAGGAGTGGAGGCAAAGGTTTTGAGTATCAAATTGGAATTGAGGAGCAGAATTGGACAACGGTTTAATTTTAGCGGATTCTAATCTTCGTAAAAGATCTTGTACTTCAAAACTATGTTTATCACAAAAAGTAAAAATATCATTTTGTAATGTTGTAATTTTACTTAAAATAAATGCATGATAAGACATTGATTGAGCAATTTCATCTCTAAGTTCACCAACAACTTTCATTGAATTATAAATTTTATCAATATTTGTGTTTAATTCAATTGCTTTTGAACCTAAAATTATTTGAATTTCAGATTTATTTTTATCAATACTTTTTAATAATGTTTGTTGATTATCAAATGATTGTTGCATTTGTGAAGTTAATTCAACTAATTTTTTGGTATACTTTTCTACTACTCCAGCTTGATTATCACTTGAATTTAATTCATCAATTAATTCTGATTCTTGAATCATTGCATTATTTAAAATTAATTGAAGTAATTCTTCTCTATCATTAATAATATTTTTCCATTCACTTTTTTCTTCTTCTAATTTTTTAATAATTGGTAAAATTTTTAATTTTTCTTCTTTAGTTGGGAAGAATTTAATTAATTCATTAATTCCTTGTTCAAATAAACTAAGCATTTCATCATTTAACTTCATTTTAGTTATTGAATCAATATCATTTCTTTTACTTATGGTTATAAAATTATCAATTTCTCTAATTCTATTAATTTTATCTTGTTGATTACTAACAAGTGGAATATTCCAATAATTTCGATATTTAATAAGTCCATCTTGATCTTTTAATGCTTCATCATCAAATCTTTGTCTTATTTCTTTAATCATATTATCATTCTTTTCAGTTGTTTGTTTAATAGTATTAAGACTTTCTTTTAATTTACTGTACTGTTTTGTTTCACTAAATTCTTTAATAAATTTTTCAATATCTGATGGAATTATATCTGGGCTCTTTATTACTTGAATTAATTCATTTAATTTTATTCGAGCTAAATAATCATTTCCTGTTTTTGTAGCTGCTGGAGAAATTTTTTTTGTATCATCAATAACTTGTTTTGCTTTTATAATATAATTATTAAACGAAGTTCTAATTTTTAATGATAATAATTCTTTAAATGGATTATTTTCTATTGGAGGAATAGGATTTGTTTTGGCTAATATTGTAGCTTCTGGATATTCTAATTCATTTGGCTCTGGTATATTTTGGAAATAAATTTCATTATTATCTTTTTCATATTGAACCAAATCAGCTTTTAATGACTTAATAATATTATCACAACTTCCTTTATATTCTTTTGGTAATTCTTTTAAATGAGAAATTGATTCAAGGTCATTAATAACAATCATTGTTCGTGCAATTTGTTCTCCATATTTTAATTCTTCCTTTGCATTATATGAAGAAATTTGTAATTGAACTTCAGATACAACAATTCTTAAAAACATACAAATAACAGCATAAATTGGTCTTGAAAATAATTCTTTACTAATTTTTAGTGATTCATGTATTGACAATGAAAGACGATAAACCCCAGCACCAAGTTTTAATTGAGTAGCTTCGGTTTTATTTTCTTGTTTAGATTTTTGATAGAAAAGATATTGAATAGAAAGAATACAAAATTGATTAAGTGTTTTTAATACATCAGGATGAATATCAGTTAATCAATT
>NW_001854289.1:0-2524 GCF_000209125.1 Entamoeba dispar SAW760
ACATATTAATATTAATATAGAATTATCATTCTTTATATTAACACACATTTATTTTAATATGAATAATTATGATTTTATATCATCAAAATTATTATCAACACACAAACAACACAATATCATCATTTACTTATTCTATTAATTTTCATAATAATACAATAAATATTTAATAAGAAAATTAATAAATAATAAGAATAAGAAATAAATAAACATAATAATAAAATAATAAATAATAAAATAACAATACTAATAATATTTAAATTATTCTTTATTTTAATCATTCAACAATAATTTATTCTCATTAACAATTCAATAATCAACATTATTTTCATTTATTTATTATTTCATATTCAAATCATTTATTTTATTTTAAATTCAAATAAATACTATTATTAACATTCATTCATCATATTAATATAATATAATAAACATACACAATAAATTATATTAAATAATGAATAATAAATAACGTAATGAAAGCAAATAAAGTAATGAATAATTGAAACAACATTTTGAATAAAACATATACTATAATAATAATATAAATAAACTATATAAATAAACTATATAATAAGAATGAACTGAGAAAAAAAAAATAAAGAAGAAATGAACAAAGAACTGACTGAGATTAATGAATGGAATAATGGAACAAAATTATTTACTGATAATGTGACACTGAAAGATGTAATTACAAAGTATTTCCAACCAGAATTAGAAAACCCTTTTCAAGAGAAGAAAGAATTATATGGGTCATTAATTGTAGAGAATCAAACAGATGTACACCAACTTCTAAAACAACTAGCAACACAACAAATCAATACAAATAGTCGACAAAGTGAAATGGAAAGTTCAATCGAAACACCAATGAGTTTTATTAAAGAAGAAATAAACAAATACCACAACCAAATAGAGAAGTTGTATGAACTAAACATCATCACAGAAAATGAATATACAGAATATTGCACATATCTGAAACGAATGGAAGAAATGAATAATGAGCAGAATGAGAATATCAAGAAACTAACAAAAAGAGAAATTGATGATAAGAAATAAACAGAAAAATGATGTATTACAACAATGAACAATAAAGAGATAAATAATAAATTATTGAAATTTAAAACAAACAAATATAAAATGAATTGATATTTTCATATAAATAACTCTAAAATAAATTGATAAATATAAATAATATATAAATATGATAATGATAAATAATCATGATTATTTAATTTATTAATAAATAATATTCAATCATTAAAATAAAATATTAATATGATAATAAACAAAATAATAAATAAAATAAACATCAAAATAAGATATAAATATTCACAAATATAATAATTATTCAATTATTCATTATTAATTTGATTGATTTATTCATTTCTATTATAAAATAAAAATAAAATGATTAAAATGAAATAAATAATAGAAATAAATAACAAAATAGATAATGAATAATAAATATATCAAATAATATGATTATAATCAAATTTGAATATAAACATAATGATTAATATTAACATATCAATATTTAATAACAATAATAACAAATATTTTATAATATAAAATGATAATGAAAACATAAAATAAACATATAATGAATAAAATAAATAATATATAATAACATTAATCAATTAAAATAATTATTACATTTAATATGTTATTTCATATAATTATTTATTTCAATATCATAATATTGATAAATACATTCTCATTTCATATAAATTCATTATTATGATATTAAAATTAAATTAAATAATAATATAAAATGAATATTTTATATATTTATTATATTTATTATGTATATTTATTATTTTATATAAATGTTCATATTTTATACATTAAATATCATTCATTAATATTCAAATATGCTAATAAATAAAAGAGATTTATTAATTAAAATGAAAAGAAATGAAAATTGAATGAAATTAAAATTAAATTATTTTCTTATTTGAATTTAATGATGTTTTGTAAATGATAAATAAACAAAGATGAAATTAGAGAATATAATTATTAATGTTCAATTAAATTATATTTTAAATATCATCTTATTAAATTATTATTAAAAATAATTGAAAATTAAAATAATTATTAATTTAATAACATTTATAAACATTATATAATCTTATTTCTTGTTGTAAATTAATGTTTATTTTCATTATATTTTATATAATGATTAAATATTCTATATTTTGTATAAATTATGTTTATTATAATTTATTTTTGATTTATATTTATTTAATTTTAATTGTAAAATATCATTCATTTTATGTTGATTTATAATGTATTTGAAAGAAATGATAAAATATGAAATGAATAAGAAATAAAACAATAAAATTAATTATAATTAATCATACAAATGATAATAAATGTTTATTATGTAATTTTATCATTAAAATATTTTTAAATTAAATGATAATCTAAATTCAATTATAAAATAAATTATTTGTTATTATATTTGTTAGTGTTTCTTGTTTTAATGTTTACGAATACATTCAATAATGTTAATACAATAATAAAAGAATAA
>NW_001854288.1:0-2130 GCF_000209125.1 Entamoeba dispar SAW760
AAACTGTAACTATAATTGCTGTACTTTGTCCAATTTGAGGATAACATTGTCTCATATATGTTGAATAAAAGTATCCAACATCACATTCACAATTTACACCAATACAATATTTAGCAGTATAATTACTAATGTCAGTAGAAACTCCTTTTAATACACCATTTGTTTGGATTTCTGATTTTCCTCCAAGATAAAGAACTTTATTATTCATTTGTATTGAATATCCAGCATATCCATAAGTAGTAGTTCCAGTAGAATTATAAACTAATGCAAATCTTCCTGAACCAGTAGAAGTTAAATATTTATCAAAGAAAATTTTTACACCTCCAACACGTTCTTTTGAACCTTCAGTATAACCAAAAAGTCCAATTGCAACAAAAGAACCATATGTAGAAATCATTGGAGCATATAAAGTATTAATTGGAGTTATTGATGAAGAATTACCATTAATTTTAACATTTTCAATATAATCAGGTGAACTAAATGAACTACTTGGAGAATTAACTTGAATTCTTCCAACATCAGATAATACATTATAAATAACATCATGTTGTGACATAACCATTGGATCATAATCATAAAGTTGTGTTTTATTATCTCCAATACTAAACCATTTATAATATGTTAATATTCCACCAGTAGAAATTGAATAAAGTTCTACCATTGATGTGTTTTTAACTGCAAGATAATCATAACCAACACTTATATATTTACCACAAGCTTTATCATATTCTTTAACTAATTGTAATGTTTCATTATAAACAGTTAAATGTCCATTTTTACATACAACTGCATAAACTTCTCTTTTACCTGCAATAAATTCTCTATCAATAACAGCTAATGGTGAATATTCATCAATCCCACTAACAGAAACAGTATTATCTAATACTGGTGTAGCTTTAGTAATATCAAATATTTCTAAATTTTTATTATTTAAGAAAAATAACTTCTTTGAAGATGCAGCAATACTTGGTCGTGAAACTTCTGATGATGAAACACTAATAGAAGTTGTTGAAATTGATGGATGAAGACAATCAATTTTTAGTGCATTTCCATTAGAACTACTTGCTGTATAATGAAGAACATATGTATATTTATATTCTGATTCTTCATCATGAGTCATTGAATAAACAACTTCTGATTGTGGGTCTTTTTTCCAGTCTACCTGCTCTAAGTTCAGAGCTGATGTAGTAATAATGTATAAGAGAAACAAAACAAACATTTGATTTTTGAGTTTAGAGGAGTTATAAAATTTTTATCTAACTTAAATTTACAAATTATATCTATGATTTTAGGGAATCTATTTTGGTTTATACTATTTTTTGTTTTTCAGTATATAAAAATGTTAAAAGATCTCTTAATTGGAACTTAAAATTGAAGAGAAATGGCGGAAACAAAACAAAATCGACATTTTAATTCAATTAAAATTGGGGAATTATTATCGATTTCCACAAGACCAGAACTAGGTCCGACAGATATATTATATGAATATCAACAATATCTTGAGGGATATTTTACTAAAACATTATCAGTGAGAAAAGAAAAACCTAAATATATTGTATGTGATGAAAGGTCAAAATTGTTGTTAGAGTTGACTGTTGGTACTGAGTTACAAAATCCAAAGTATTCAATAGAAGATATATTATTACCATCAGAAGTAAATAATTATAGAAGAGATGTCACAAACTTTATTTTTTTAGCAAGTGATATTGAAGGATATAAACAAATAGCAGAAGCAATGAAAAAGATTCGATCTAATAATCAAAGTGAACTTAATGATGATAGTTTAATTGAGAATTTTACAATATTACGTCCATTTGGTACTGAGATGTGGGATATAGAAATGATTAATTTTTGTGATATGACACGATGTAAAATAGAAAGATTACCTATTATTCTTCCACTTATTCAAGAAGATGTTTTATCAATGCAAATTGATGATGCATTTGTTAGAATTTATTCAAATTTTGATTTAGGAATTTTACAATTATGTGCTGAAGGAATAAATGATCTTCAAAAAGTTATTGGTAGATTTCCAAGAATTCATTCATTAGGAAAATTATCAAGAAAACTTAATATAATGATATCAAATCCTATAGGTGAAACAGGAGTATCAACAAGATTTAGTGATGT
>NW_001854287.1:0-1393 GCF_000209125.1 Entamoeba dispar SAW760
TATCCTACTTGATATGAACCTACCGTTATCCTACTTACTTATGACTATGACTATCATATATTTTCTTATATTATTATATTATTATATGACTATGTACTTTTATTATTATTCCTAGTCTGTTTATTTTATATCTTATCTTTCTTATGTCTTTTATATATCATATCTATATCTATATCTATATCATATCTATATCATTTATATAACTTATATCATTTATATAACTTATATCATTTATATAACTTATAACATTTATATAACTTATAACATTTATATAACTTATATATCCCTTTTTTTATCTTCCCAGTATTTTATGAATGTTATAGGGCTTGTGGCGCAATGGAAACGCATCAGACTACGAATCTGGGGATTGCAGGTTCGATCCCTGCCAAGCTCGTCTTTTTATTGACTAGATTACTTTACTTTAATCCCTTTCAACTTCTATAACCTTTATATTCTATTATATATATATTTCTTTATTTATATATATATATATATTTCTTTATTTATTTATTTATATATATCTTTATTTATATATCTATGTATGTATTTATTTCTATATTCCTTTATTTCTATATTTCTATATTTCTATATTCCTTTATTCCTTTATTCCTTTATTTAAAAAAAAACTCTCTATATAAAAACAAAAAGGTAGATTACCTGACGTTCCCATCTGTGTGAACATAATGGTACTGATCAGGCTCTAAGCATCTTTACTTCCGTGTTCGGATGGGAACGGGTGTATCCTACTTGATATGAACCTACCGTTATCCTACTTACTTATGACTATGACTATCATATATTTTCTTATATTATTATATTATTATATGACTATGTACTTTTATTATTATTCCTAGTCTGTTTATTTTATATCTTATCTTTCTTATGTCTTTTATATATCATATCTATATCTATATCTATATCATATCTATATCATTTATATAACTTATATCATTTATATAACTTATATCATTTATATAACTTATAACATTTATATAACTTATAACATTTATATAACTTATATATCCCTTTTTTTATCTTCCCAGTATTTTATGAATGTTATAGGGCTTGTGGCGCAATGGAAACGCATCAGACTACGAATCTGGGGATTGCAGGTTCGATCCCTGCCAAGCTCGTCTTTTTATTGACTAGATTACTTTACTTTAATCCCTTTCAACTTCTATAACCTTTATATTCTATTATATATATATTTCTTTATTTATATATATATATATATTTCTTTATTTATTTATTTATATATATCTTTATTTATATATCTATGTATGTATTTATTTCTATATTCCTTTATTTCTATATTTCTATATTTCTATATTCCTTTATTCCTTTATTCCTTTATTTAAAAAAAAACTCTCTATATAAAAACAAAAAGGTAGAT
>NW_001854286.1:0-1098 GCF_000209125.1 Entamoeba dispar SAW760
AAATATTTTTAACAATTCATTCTAACATAATTTATTAATTATGGATAATTAAATCATTTTCTATAAAAAGTAATAAATATCAAATAACTTTTAGTGTACTAGTAATGTTTATAGTATTATTAATTCTTGACGCAGTATAGATAAAATAATTTTTAACAATTCATTTTTAATGATTAATGAATAAATGGATAATTAAATCATTTTCTATAAAAAGTAATAAATATCAAATAACTTTTAGTGTACTAGTAATTGTTATAGTTATTATTAATTCTTGACGCAGTATAGATAAAATAATTTTTAACAATTCATTTTAATGATTAATGAATAAATGGATAATTAAATCATTTTCTATAAAAAGTAATAAATATCAAATAACTTTTAGTGTACTAGTAATTGTTATAGTTATTATTAATTCTTGACGCAGTATAGATAAAATAATTTTTAACAATTCATTCTAACATAATTTATTAATTATTGATAATTAAATCATTTTCTATAAAAAGTAATAAATATCAAATAACTTTTAGTGTACTAGTAATTGTTATAGTTATTATTAATTCTTGACGCAGTATAGATAAAATAATTTTTAACAATTCATTCTAACATAATTTATTAATTATTGATAATTAAATCATTTTCTATAAAAAGTAATAAATATCAAATAACTTTTAGTGTACTAGTAATTGTTATAGTTATTATTAATTCTTGACGCAGTATAGATAAAATAATTTTTAACAATTCATTTTAATGATTAATGAATAAATGGATAATTAAATCATTTTCTATAAAAAGTAATAAATATCAAATAACTTTTAGTGTACTAGTAATTGTTATAGTTATTATTAATTCTTGACGCAGTATAGATAAAATAATTTTTAACAATTCATTTTAATGATTAATGAATAAATGGATAATTAAATCATTTTCTATAAAAAGTAATAAATATCAAATAACTTTTAGTGTACTAGTAATTGTTATAGTTATTATTAATTCTTGACGCAGTATAGATAAAATAATTTTTAACAATTCATTCTAACATAATTGATTAATTATTGATAATTAAATCATTTTCTATAAAAAGTAATAAATATCAAATAA
>NW_001854285.1:0-12487 GCF_000209125.1 Entamoeba dispar SAW760
TGAAAATGACACTTGCTCCTTCTTTCAGAATCAATGGTGGACTTCTTCAAGAAGAAATACAAAAATATAATACTTATGGTGATTTATTATATGACCAGTTTGTTACCTTTTATTGTGTATTATCAATAATAATATTATAGATCAGTTTGTATTCGTATAGAAGAAAAAATAAGAACTTTAAGAAATGTCCAAAAAAATAATGAGCAATTGAGTGATTCAGAAAAGAAAAATATTATTTATATCAACCAAGCATTTAAAGAATTCAATGAACAATCCCAATTCTTAGAACAATGGAAAAATTCAAACTCATTAACTTGTCCAATTGCTCATTTAGATTTATCTTTAGTAAGTAATCTTGTAAGTAACCTCATTTAACCATCTCATTACAACTAATTTCATTGAATTATCATATTAAATGCATTTTATACATTAATTGATTTCTTTTCCCTTAGTTATCAATTTTAAATTGATGAATAAACATTTTCTTGTAGTGTAAAGTCAACAAGTATTTTCATTAATATATTTACTATTTCATAATAATAAAAATATTATAATTTTATTATATAGAAAAAACCTAGAACTTAAAAGTGTTAAGTCCAGATTAATGGCTAGAGGTCTTCATGCTGCTCGTAAAATGCTTGCTCAAAGAAGAGCCAATAAATGGGCTGATAAAGAATGGAAAAAAGGAAAACTTGTAACCAGATATAAGTGTAACCCACTTGGAACTGCTTCACATGCCAAAGGACTTGTTCAAGAAAAACTTGGTATTGAAACTAAACAACCAAACTCAGGTATTAGAAAATGTGTCAGAGTTAGATTGTTGAAAAACGGTAAAAAAATCACTGCTTTTGTTCCACGTGATGGTTCACTTAACTATGTCAATGAAAACGATGAAGTTTTAATTTCTGGTTTCGGTAGAAGAGGACACGCTGTTGGAGATATTCCAGGTGTTAGATTCAAAGTTGTCTGTGTTGCTGGTGTTTCCCTCTGGGGTCTCTGGACTAACAAGAAACAAAAACCACACGCTTAATCGAGTGATATTGTGACTTCAATTTTGAATAACGTTTGATTTTTTTTTAATTTAATTTTCTTTTTTGAGTTATTTGAAACTTAATAAAATAATAAATATTTCAATGTCAATTGAATGCCAAAAAATGTTATGTAATATTTCAACAATTGACTCTGGTCAAACGTCTATTAAAGAGTCATTGAATCAAAAGTACCAACGTCCATGTGTTTGTAATTTATTTTATTAAATTAAAAGAGATAGAAGTTTAAAGATAGTGGTTTTGGGGAGTTTCAAAGTTTGGAATTGAACAAAGTGATATTTCTTTTGTTTCGACGTTATCAGTAACAAAGACAGCCGTTACGTGTGATGTTATTGGAGAAAAAGAAATATCATCAGCCATAGAAATAAGTTATATTATTTTTGAAGAGACATTACCTATTTATTCAGACTCAGTAGAAATAACAAATTGTAAACCAGTAAAAATTAATTTTAATTCAACGTTTAAAGAAGTTCCTAAAGTAATAATTAGTATTCAATCAATTAGTGCTTTAAATTTATCAAATTTAACACTTAACGTTAGTAAAATAAATAAGAATTTTTGTCAAGTTCAAGCACAATTTAATAATTATGATATTCAAAGTCTTACTATTGGAATACTTGCATACGATATTTCTTTTTCAGAAAATAGAATAACAGAATTGTTAATAAATAATAATAATATTGAAGAAACAAAACAAATTCAAATTATGTCAGGTTCTTTTAAATATTCAAATTCAAATGTAAATGAAATTTTATTAAAAAATTATGCTATTCTTCCACAAGTAGTAAGTTTTATTACTGGATTTTCTTCAACAACAATTAATACTTGGCCAATTCAAATAACTACATATCCAAAAGATGCAATAACGATTTGTATTAAAGCTGTAAGTGGTAGTGATTGTGATTGGATAAGTTCTGATTACTTTATTTGTTCTACACTGGACCGTGAAGAAGTTAATCAATTTCATGAAACTAATTTTCAAATTAATGGACTTTTTGTTGGTGTAGGAGGTGTAAATAATCATCAAAATATTATAAAACCCAAATGTAAAGACATTTTAAATGAAACTGATGACAATATTTGTTGGAACTGTAAAAAACATTATATTAATACTATATTTAATTGTGGACATTGTTGTTATTGTTATTGTTGTTCAGAATCTCTTGGCTTAACTTTTAAATGTCCAAAATGCAATAAAATAAATGTTAAACCTGTTTATTTTGAAGAATTCAAATTTGAATAAATTAATTAAATTATTCTAATAACCAATTTTTATAATTTTCAAAATTTAATATTAATGAACCACCAATAATTACTTTAAATTCTTTATTTTTTTGACACCAATCAAAAATATATTTTTCTTCAACCATAGAAATACCACCTTCTATCCAAATAAGAATTGTATTCCAATTATTTATATTTCCATATTCAAGTTTAAGATATTTTAAAATATTAAATTTTGTTTCTTTTATATTTTTTATTGTATTAAGTAATTCAATAATTGGTGGTGTATATTGTGTATTAATTAATAATGAATTAATTATATCATAATATGAATTAAATGGAAGAATTCTATGTTCTTCATTACACTTTTTTGTTATTTGTTGGTTATATTTTGAATTTCCATTTTTATTTAAAATACATTTCATTATTTCTATTCTTTCATCTTTTAAATCATTTAATTTAATTGAATTATGAAGATTAAAATATTCACCAAATTTTTCTTTTGTTTGATACTTTTTGATCATTTCTTTTGATAATTCAAATATGATTTTATATAAAGCATCTACTTCTTCTTTTTCGATATCTAATTTATTTTTAGAAAGTGAAGTTTGATTAAGTTCAACATCATCTCCACTATGTAATATATTATTTTTAATTTTTTCTTTTAATCCTTCCCAAGAACAATCAATTTCATATTTCTTTTGAGAAATATATTCTTGAGCATCAACAAAATTCATTTCATAAATATTTTTTGAATGAATTTGTTCGAAATTAAAATAAAAGTTTTGATTAATAAAATATGTTAGAAGATTTATTTGGTTATATTCTATTAATTGACCAAATACTGAAGTATTTGGAATTAATGGTGTATATCCATCAAAACATCTATCAAGAACAATAAGTAATGACGTATTATCTGGTTGATTTATTTCTTTTTTTAATTGTTCAACAAGTAATTTATTATTGATAGTAATTGAATTGGTTTGTAAAAGAATTGATGGATGTAAATTGTTTATTTGAAGAAAAGAAGATAATGTGTTATATGAATGATTTTTTTCTAATGAAATAAAACAATTTGGAGTAATAAATTTAAATTGAAATGGAATTGAACAAAGTTTATAAACACAATGAAAAATATCAGAAGTTGCAATTTTTTGAATTATTAAATCATTAATTGATTCATTAAATACTAAAACTATCAATTCAAGAGTTTTTAAATATTACAGTTAAATAAATAAACAAACAAATGATATATTTATTATATGATGGATTTTGAAGGTGATTACATAAATCATTTACACTTTTTTTACTAGGAGAAATAAAAATTAATGCATTTGCATATGTTCTATTATCATACGTTGATTTTAATGAAGTTGTTGTCATAATTCCAAACTGAATTTTATCAGTATGACTAATAAATGAAACAATAGACATCTAATTTTAAATTTTTTTGTAGTAAAATTATTGAAATATTTAAACAAACAGTTGTCTCATCAATTAAAAAATAAATTGGCTTTCTTTCTTCTTCAACTTCATTGAATGATTTTGTAAAATTTAATAGAATCTTTTTTATATAAGAAATATCCATTAAATGATATTTATTTTAAAATTATTTTTTAGTTCTTTAAATAACATAAATATTCATAATATTTGTTTTTCTCTTTTTAGTTGATTTATTTTTAGGGTTGATCAAAAACAAAGGAAAGTGAAGAACTAAAAAACAAAAATTTAATGGAAGTTGAATTAACTGTGCAAGAAGAAACAATTAAATTTATTTCAATAAATGAAGTATTTGGTAAATTTATAGTTGATCCACAAACATGGAAATTAGATAGTGAAATCGCAATGACATTTTTAATGTCAGATAAAACAGTTGAATTTGTTAAAAATCGAGGAATTATATTACATGTTAATCGTTTAATCATTGATTCAATTTCATTAGAACTTCAAACAAAAGATGATTCTCCTGCATTTCAATGTCATTTTACACAAACTCCTGGTATTCTTGATAATGAATATCCACTCATTGATTCTCCTACTTATTCAACATTCGAAGAAATGTATAAAGGAAGTATTGGTCAGTTAACGATTTTTTGGCCAGAAAAACTTTTATTAAATTCTGAAAATAGTTATGTGTTAAGAATAGTATATAAAACAAATAAAGGAAGTGGGTTATATACAACTCCTTCAAGTTTAGTTACATTAGATGGTTATTTAGATACTGCCTCTTGGATGCCATGTATTTGTAATTCTTTTCAGTTAGTATGTTATGAAATGACTTTTATTGTTCCAGATCCTTATGTAGTCATTGCTACAGGAAATCCAAGTGTTCCGATTATTAATGGTGAGATGAGAACATTCAATTATACATTAAAGACACGTATTCCTATTAAGTCATATGGCTTTATTATTGCACCTGTCAAATTATTACCAATAGAATCATCATTAAAAGTTGGTTATTTTTCTGGTCCAGTTGAAGAAAAGAGAGCACAATACACATTAACTCAAATGGTTCCTAAAGCAATTCAATGTATTAAGAAATATACATCAACTCCAGAACCATTCTCTCTTTCAGTGGTTATTTCTAAAGAATTACCTCATTCTCAAACAATGTCATTTGCTGGTCTTATTATTATATCAACAGAACTTTTATATCTTGAAGACAATGCTGATAGATATAGACATGTTAGTTTTGAGATTGGAAGAGTAGTTGCATCACAATGGGTTGGGCATTATATTATTCCAAATAGAATTAGTGATGAATGGATAACATTAGGTATTCGTGATTATTTGGCAGAACAATTTATTAAAACAGTAAATGGACAAAATTATGTAAAATATAAATCTATTGAGTCACAAGAATTAGTATTATACCAAAAATGGGGAGAACCATTACATACAGAAGAAAGAAAAGTATTTGCTGAGATGGAAATTAATGACCATTTTCGAAGAAAGGTTGACATAGCAATGGGAGTAATGGAAAATAATTTAGGAAAGGATAGAATGAAAAAGTTAGTTTGTGAAAAGGTTTTAAATAATGGAGAACCAATGGATGATCTCAAAAGAAATATTAAAACAAGACAATTTGTAAAAGAATTACAAACACAAAACTCTTCTTTAATGAAACAATTTGAAGAACGATTAGTAAATGGAACAGGATACAGTAAAATTGCTGTTAGTTTTACGTTTACTCAAAGAACTATTCAAACAGATTTTAAAATTCATCAGTCTAGAAAAGAAAAAGGATACAATGTTGTTCCAGTTAGAATTCATGAAGTTGAACAAACTATTGAAGATACTATTGAATTAACTGGAGAAGAAACAAGTAAAAGTATTCCATGTCATTCAAGAATTAGAAAACAAAGAAAAAGGCCTATTAAAACTGATACTGGAGAAACAATTATGTATGATTTAGATTCAAGAGATTGTAAACGAAGTGGTCAAGGGGAAACTGATGTACCAATTCTTTATATTGAAATTGATCCAGATAATGATTATCCAAGAAGAATTAAAAGAGATAAACAATCATTTCAAGAATATATGTGGTTAACACAACTAGAATTTGTTAGAACAGTTAGAGGTCAATTAGTAACAATTGAAGGATTAGAAAAATGTAAAAGTGAAAAAGGAATTAATGCTTTATTTGATTTTTTGATTAATAATCATCGTTGTTTCTATAAAGTTCAAATTGCTGCTGCACATGCTATTGCTCGTATGTCATGTGAACAAAATGGATATTTAGGATTTCATTTATTAAAACAATTTTATAAAACAAACTATTATGAAGAAAGTGTTGGAGTTATACCATTAGACTTTTCTAATCCATTAAGATATGAATTACAAAAAGGGTTAATAGGAGCTTTTGCTGATGTTAGAGTTCATAATCTTACAGATAAAATTAACTGGGGAGGATTATATGATGATAAACATAAAAATAGAATTGATGCATTATCACTACCATCATATCCTGAAGCAGTTAGTTTATTATTAGAAATTGCAGAAAATTCAACAAATGAAAGAAATAAATATCAAGATGGAGTTTTTATTAAATCAGTTATTGGTGCTTTAGGAAAAATTGTTAGTTCTAAAGAAGAAGATAATGAACGAATTACTAAATTCCTTAAAAGAGAATTAAATAAAGATAAAATTATTCCATCAGACAGAAATATTGTAACATTAGCTGTTATTAAAATGGCACCTGGGTTATGTGATTTATCATCACTTTGTAGTGTAGGTAATTTTTATGAAGTTCGTGTTGCAGCAATACGTGCTTTATTAAAGAGTGATCCACAACAAGGATTAATTACATTTGTTGAAACTCATGAACGAGGTGATAGTGGAAGAGTAAGATATGCCATATGTGAAATGGCATTAACATTAAAAAATTTTCCACCTCAAGACATTATATTTACAACATATTTTAGAGATTTAGGAAATCGTGTATTTAAAGTATTATGTAATCGTCATGACTATGTCAAAAATAAAATTATGTTAGCATTAGTATTTAAAAAGTGGTGGGGCGATTCTTTGGTTCAATCAATTATTCCTCCAATCGCACCAACAATAATTTAGTTTTTTATTTCTTTGTAAAAAACTCTCTTTTTATTTTACAAAACTTAAAAAGAAAAAGTTATGTTAAAAACAAGTGAAACCAACAACGAAACTAATTACATCGTTCAAGAAGAAGAAGAAAAAAGAGTTGAAGAACAAGAGGATTGGAAAAATATTATTGAAGAATGGCAAGAAGAAAAGAATGAAATTATTACAATAAATAAAGAACAAAATGAATTATTTTTTAGATATTTTTCATTAATACAGAATAGTGTTTATCATCGTTTTGCATTATTTCAAATTGAGGACTCAATTAAACAAGTTTCACATTCTCAAAATGAATACTTTGCATTGTTTTGGAGATGTATTAAAGAATATTGTGATGATAATTCAGAAATTAGAAATCCTAAAGCATTAGAAATTATTCCACTACAACTTCCTTCTTCAATTAAAATCAATTTTTCATTTGAGATTAAACAAATTAAAAATAAATTGATTGTAGAATTTAATTCATCTCCAATTCTTTTTCTTGATGGAGAATTTCCAGCTAATTGCTCTGAAAGACATAATTCAATTCAAAATATTTTTAATGGTGAATTGGCTGTATTAAATATTCCTATTCATAAAGAATTTGAAAGTTCAATTCAACTTCATTTAAAATCAAATTTAAAGTATGACATTCATTACGGTGGTTATGAATATCAAATTAAACACATGAATATTAATAATATGAAAGTAGGGGATATGTTTTTAACAATGCATTCAAATATGTATTACAATGTAGTTATTCATTCCTTTTTTAATGAAAATAATGCTTTTCAATTTGGTTCAAATGAAAAAAGTATGGTATATTATTCAAATCTTATCTTTAAATGTCATCAAATGAAAGCCTCTTCTTTGTACTTTGTTCTTGACGATATTGGAAATGAAAATTTGATTGAACAAGTTGTTTGTTGTTATCTCTTATTTTATTTAAAATATAAATCAATTAATAAATACTTAATTCAAATTGTTAGATGGTTGAAATGTTCACAAATATTAGGCAGTCTTTAATTAATGAAGGATTCACAACGTTAAAAACAATAGGATTCATTTGTTCTGAAGAGATAACATCTCAAAACACTTTAAAAACATTTTTTACATCAAAAATCCATATCCAATAATTCCTTTGTTGTTTTCAACCTCAATTTAATATCTGTCTTAGACATAATCTATTTTTCCTTTTATTTGTTAAAATATGAATATTTTTAATGTGCTACTATAAATAAATGAGTAACACAAGTACAGTTAATAATTACTTGGAAAGAAACTATGGTTATTGGTTTAGTTGAGAAGATTTATTATTTTAACTATTTCATATAGTATTTATCAGATACCATAACAATAAAATACTTCAAAACAGAATAATAATTAAATTATGTTCAAGACAAGTATCTTCTACTTTTTGTTCAGATGAAGTTACATCCAATTATTCACTCTTTAGAAAGATTTCTTCTTCTGGTTCATTTCTATTCCTATATCAATAGAGTTATCACATTATTTATTAGGTCTTTCATGTTTTGTTAAATATATTTTTCACTATTATTTCACATAGTATTTCTATTCCAACTCTTTTAATGACCTTCTTGATTCTTAATGACTATTATTCTTATTATAATTTTTGTCGTGACTTTTACCATTCTTTCTAGTTTCCTTGTTTTTCTAACAATTCTTGATAAATGTTAATCTTATCATAAATGCTATTCTTCATGACTATTTTACGCAATTATCATAAATATGATAATTGTGTATTTGTTATTTGAATTTCTGATATAAACATCTTATCTTTTATTAACCTTCACAGCTTCTTTATTCATAATTTCCATATTCTATACAATCATTATTATTATTGTTTATAATTGGTATCTCTTTCATAATAGATGATGATTTATCACTTTTCATTGTGTTTTTCTTACTCTATCACGACCTTCTTCATTTCTTTTTTACTTATTTGTATCATCTTCTTTGTATATTTATTAATTTCCATATTTTAATTATCATTTCATTGATTGTCAACTAACTGTTAAATTATGAAATTTCATTTAATCCTCTTCTTTTCCATTCATCTAAACAATGTCGATGGAATATATTCTTTAAATATTTAAAATCAATTCTTGTTGTTTTCTCTTCTTTCTTAAATATTTCTTTAATTACTTAATTATTTATTCTCTTTCAATATTTATAAAATCTATTCCTTTTTCTTTCTCATTCATTCTATTTAATTCACTTAATTATTTCATTCTTGTGAAACCTATTATTCTTCTAATGACCTTTAGTGCATTGTATTCTTCTGTTTTATTGTTTCTAATATTCTTATTGTTTAATATATTATAATTGTCTTCTTATGTATTTTTGATTTCTTCTTAATGTATTATTTAAGTTATTTAGTCAATAACACTAATACAACATTTTTTTCTCGAAAATCTTGTTTCTGATTGTTCTTTTCATTATCTACTGCATTAGCTCATAAGGAATTCTCTTCTTCGCTACAACTTCATCTTTCTTACTTGTTTTCACTCCATATAATGACCAACTCTTCAACTTCTTTTCTTCTTATTTTATCTATCTTCTTGTTATTTTACAAAAATCTATTTGATTATTTCTTCATTTATATCTTCATTCTTTTCTCTTGTTTCTTCTTCATTTTTCACTTTAGTATCACTTCAAAATGTTTTTTCTTTTATATTTTTTCCTTATATTTTACTTACACCTTGTGTTAAATGTTTTCTGTCATTCATTTGTTTTCGGGCAAAATATTTTGAATCAATAAAATAAATTAGTTTTTATTATTATGTTCTTAAAAAAATAACTAAAGAGTTAATTAAGTATTAATAGAACTTGTGTCTGTTGTTCCTGCCTCAGCGGAGACTAATCCCGTCAATGAGTCTTCTTCTTGTAGTGGAACTACATATGTTTTGTTGTGGTAGAATCAGTGTTCCATGACGTCCATCATGTTTTTAATTACAAGGTTTTTAATTTCTTTAGTGATGTCAATTTCAATTTTTAATTCTTTAATTATTTTAATACTTTCCGTATTTTCTAGCCCATTAATCGAAATTACTACTGGAATTATTTTGACATCCTTTAGTTTCTATATTTTCATTAGCCTATTTTTTAATTCCTTATACATATTTCTTTTATTCAAATATATTCCATTAATATTGTGATCTGCTACGATAGTCATATCAATTATTAGACCAGTTTTATTCTTTTTATCTAACATATATATCTGGTATTTTATGATACTGTCCATCACTTTTTGGCATTATTTGTTTGTTCAATATCATAATGATATCAATGCATTAGAACATTGTTTCATATGTTAATTTTTTATATTGTTTATTTCATTTATATTTTCTTATTAACCCCTTCCATATGATGATGCCAATATGGTCATGTTTCTCCATTTGTGATTTTTTATGACAAATACAAGATAATAGAATGTGTTCTATGTGGATATCTTGTATTTATAAAGTGTATAATATTTTAATCATTTTTTAATATTTTATCTTTTCTGTATATATTGAATATTACTTCATCTTGTATTTTAGTTAATTGGAGAAATACATTTTTTAATATTAATTGACTTCCATGTATTGATTATAGTAGTTTTATATACTAATTTGGAATTGAATCATCTTCTAAAATATCCATTTATTTAATTTCAATTTATTGATGTATTTGTTTATTGTTATTTTCTTTATTTTTATTATTATTTATTTTCAATCATTTCTTTTATTATTTATTCTATTTCTATTTCTTTGATTTTATGTTTTATTATTTTTTATTCTATTCCATATTCCTTTCTTGGAATACCATCTATCTAATATATTATTTATTATTTTATTCTTGTACAATATTAACTCTTCTAATTATTTCATTAATATATTCATCATTCATTTTTTATTATTCATTATTTCTTTTATATTGATATATAGACGGTCTATGTTTTCCGTTATATATATAATCTAAATAAAATAAACAAAATACACATCAAACATTTATTTATATTCATATAAATCTAATTATAGAAATATCTAATAATAGTTTTTGTTTTTAAAAAAATTTTGAAAAATGTTATAAGAAAATCAACGATAAATGCAGATAATCTTTAAAAATTGAGAAGTTGATAAAAACTGAATAGTATAAATGGGGTTTTCACCACAAAAATCAACATTAGAATCTTTTTTTCAGATTAGACGAGATAGTAATTCGGATAAAGATATTTCCTATATTCCATTAGCAGAAAGACAACGCCCTAAAAGATTAGAAGATATTATAGGACAAGAAAGTGCAATTGGTATTGGAACACCATTTAATTCAATGATTTTAAATGACAGCCTTCAATCGACTATTTTATTTGGACCACCAGGAAGTGGTAAAACAACAATTGCAAGAATTATTAAAAATATGTCAAATTCGTTCTTTGTTCAAATATCTTCAGTAACAACTTCAAAAGAAGAATTAAAAAATGTTATTGAACAAGCAAAAGAACGAAAAAAAAGAGAGAAAAAAGATACTATTTTATTTGTAGATGAAATTCATACATTAAATAAATTACAACAAGATATCTTTCTTCCTGCAATAGAAAATGGATCAATTATACTTATTGGAGCAACAACAGAAAATCCATCATTTCAATTAAATAATGCGTTAATGAGTCGTTGTAATTTAGTAATTCTTAAAAGACTAGAAAATGAAAGTATTAATAAAATAATAAAAAAAGCAATTAAAGAAGAATACCAAAATAATAAGTTTATTATTGATGAAGCAGGAATTAATATTATTTCAAAATATGCTGATGGAGACGCAAGAAATGGCTTAAATTGTTTAGAATTTATTTTTAATTATTTTAATCATTTAAGTGAAGAAGAATTAAAAGAAATAATTAAAAGTAATGAAAGTGAAAATAATACAATAATAATAGATGAAAATGATTGTACTATATCTAAGAAAAATGAATTGGAAAATACTGAACTTTCATATCAAACAATAGAAGAACCTGAAGTAATTCATATAACACTTACTTCTGAAATTATTTCAAAATTCCTTCAAAAACAAAACTTTCAATATGATAAAAGTGGTGAAGATCATTATAACACTATTAGTGCATTTCATAAAAGTATGAGAGGTGGTGATGAAAATGCTGCAGTATACTGGTTAGGAAGAATGATATTTAGTGGAGAAAATCCAAAGTATGTTGCAAGGAGAATGATTCGATTTGCCACAGAAGATATTGGACTAGCAGACACTAACGCAATGGTAGTAGCAATGAATACATTTCAAGCAGTAGAAATATTAGGATATCCTGATTGTAAAACTGTTCTTGCTGAGTGTTGTTTATATTTAACTCGAGCAAAAAAATCAACAGCAATATATAAAGCTACTTTAACACTTAAAAAAATGGTTAAGGAACAACCTAATTATATTGTTCCTATTAGAGTAAGTACAAGCTCTGAACACCCAACTGAAACAAACCAAATTCAGACATTTCTTCCTGATAAGTTAGCTTTTAATAAAGTAATTGAATATGATAGATTTACTAAACCAATAAATAAAGAAACAATACAACCGTCAACACCTAAATTATTTCATTAAATGTATTAATTCCATTAAATTTATAA
>NW_001854285.1:12587-17657 GCF_000209125.1 Entamoeba dispar SAW760
TATAATTCCATAAATTTATAAAAAATTAATTAATTTATTTATTAAAAAGAGAAAAAAAACTTAAAATTCATTTAATAATGACAAGAGATCCTATTAATAATGGTGCTGTTTATGAAAAATATAAATTCACACAAACACTTAATGAAGTAACTGTTATTGTTACATACCCATCACCAATTAAAGGAAAAGACGTTAAATGTAAAATTACTAATGACGAATTATTCCTTCAAATAAAAGGAGAAACATTTATTAATGGAAAATTAAGTAAATTAGTTAAAAAAAATGATTGTTGTTGGACTATAGAAGATAAAACTACTATAGTAATTGACTTAGTTAAACAAAAAACAATGGATTGGTGGAGTTGTGTTATTATTGGAGATGAAGAAATTGATACTAAAAAAATAAAAGCAGAAACAGTAGGAGATGTTAATGAATTAGATAGTGATACTAAAGAATTAGTACAAAAAATGATGTTTGACCAACACCAAAAAGATTTAGGTCTTCCAACTTCAGATGAAATTGATAAAATGAAGGCATTTGAAAAATTTAAGACACAACATCCAGAAATGGATTTTAGTAATGCAAAGATGATGAATTGAGAACTTTTTGAAACTGATTAAAAGATTGTGCTCTTTTGTTTAACTCTTTATTTTTCTCTTTTTTCCTTTTTTATTCTATTTTGTTCTTACCTAAAATTAACACTATAACTATTTTAAATTATATCAAAATGATACTAAAACTATAGATAAAAAAATAAATAAAAATTAAAAAAGTTAAAATGAAACAATAAAAAACCTAAAAAAAAAAGAAAAGAAACAAAAAAATCAAAAAAAAGTTTTTCATGGGAGCAAAACACTCTAAAATTGTTGCCATTCCAATCAACTTCTCTGCTACTCCTTCGGCTGCTGAACAAGAACCTTTCCAAACTATTAATGAAGTTACTAGCCATATTAATGAAATGCTACAAAAAATGACAAATTATAAAGCAAAAGAAACTGAAATTAGGGCAGCAATTGCTACTCCATCACCAGAAACAGAAGAGGCTGCATGGAAAGCAATTGTACCTCAAGTCCAAACGATTAATTCATTTTTTGAATATAGTAGAAGTATGAAAATAGAAGTAGTTAAATCTCTAAGACTAATCTGTAAATTAAATGGAAATGATAGTGTTACTCAGTATCAAGCTGTTACTGTCAAATTAATGGAATTAATAGATTTTGCTGTTCAATTTGATAATAAGAAATTAGCTAATCCTGGTCTTCAAAATGATTTTAGTTATTATAGAAGGTCAGTTGGTAAAATGAAACAAAAACATCGTGAAGATGTTGTGTTAAGAGATGAAGTAACAAATCAAATTTCTATGTTCTTTGCATTTGCTGCACCAATGATTCTTTGTTTATGTGAAGCATTAAATGAAGATATTAAAAATGGTTTAAGTTTAGATAATTTAGGAGACTGGCTTCGAACTGTTGCTTATTCATGTTGTACAGAAGCACAAAAACATGGATCAAATGGGATTCAATTATTACGAATTATGACTGGATGTATCTTATTGTATGATACAGTTGTTCCAACTGGTGCTTTCAGTTCCAAAGGAAAATTCAATGTTTGTTTTTTTATTATAGTAAATTAATAATAAATATTATTATATATAATAGTTTAATAATAATGACACTTATATTAAAATGTAGGTACTTGAATGTGTTAGAACATTACAAACTTACCAAGAAGAAGAAGTTGCTTTATTAGCTAATTCTCTTAAGTATTCAACTAAACATTTTAATGATGAAGATACTCCAAAAAACATTAAAGTCCTCTTATTGTGATTTGTAAAAGTTGTTTGGTGGTGAAAAAAGGTTTTATTTTAAAAAAAAAAAGAAAAAAATAAAATTATGTTTCAAAATTTTTAATGATTTTAAATAAAAACTAGCAAATTGGTTTTGAAATTAAAGATTGAACTAAATTTGTTGATAAATTGTTTATTAGATAAACTAAGAATACCAAATGAATTCATCTAAAGGGGCGTCAAATGATGCTCGTAAACAAAGAGAAGTACGAGATAAAAAAGCTGAATGTAATAGTCAATTATTAGTATTAGCAGCTGCGTGTGGAGCTCAAATACGGTTAAGAAAAACAAAGAAATCAAGTTATGCAAAAAAAGTATATATTTCAGATGACGTTTATTTTAATAAACGATATGACCAAAACAAAATGTTAGAAATTGCAGTAACATTTGAATGTGTAGTTAGAAAAATGTGGAATAATGCAAGAAAAAGTTCAAATAGTGAAATTATTATTGAAAAAAATCAGTTTGATACAATAAAAAATGAAAAAGAAATTAAAGATTTAATAAATTGTAAATTAGATATTTTAACAAATGATGAAAAATTAGTTGGATGTAATAATTTATGGAATGATAAACCAATTATTAATAGTGTCGATACTCCTTTTTCTTTTAAAACAAATGAATTTTTAAGAAAAAGAAAAAACAGAAATAGAGAGTCTGCTTTTAATTCATTTCTTTCATGGATTCTTATTGAAAAGGGAATTAAATTAATGTGTCGCATTTCTTCACAAAAAGTAACTTCAAAAACTATGAATTTTTATTTATGGAAATCCTATAAATTACCAAATGGAAATAATATTGATGAGTCTTGTCTTATGCCAATTACTAAAAAATGTCGTAATCTTATTAAATCTTCTTTTAATAATAATAATTGTTATACTCTCTCTCAAGAAACTCTTAATGATGCACAATTAACTCCTGAAGAAATTAGACTTATTGGATATACTTATATGAAAGTTGATCCTTCACTTTTTAATGGTTCTATAACTGATAAACCTGAAGAAATTACAATTGATCAAATCCATTTTGACAATGGAATGCTTCATTCTTTAGGCTTCTAATTATTTTGTTTTATTATTTGTTTATGGAAGTTATTTAAGTCCTATTCAAAATTGATTCAATTGAATTATTCTTCATCTTCTTCAACTTCTTCGTATTCATATTCATCATCATCATCTTCCTCATCATCTCCTTCCTCATTTTGAGCATTTTTTAATGCAGTTAAGAACCCTTGAGATAGTTCAATGAACCTACTATAGTCTTCAGAATTAGAACAGTCTTCTTTCCATTTCCAAATAGCGTCTTCACTAATAACTTCATTTTCATGAAGGGCATGAAGAATATAAATAAAAGTAGGTTCAAAATATTTAAAATCATCACAAAATTCACATAAATAAAATAAAATTTCAACTTGTTCATCACAGTTTGTTGTAAATTTTTCAAGAATTTCCCAAGAAGTTTCTAATGATTCTAATTGTTGTAAAGTTGTTTTTGTTCCATTTGGATCTCCAATAAGTAAAAATGCTTCAATAATAGCTGAGACTGTCTCACTCATTGAATAATTAAAAGTAGCTTTTAAAGAAGTAATCTGAGTTAATAACATATGTTTTTCATGATTGATAAAATAAGCTTCAATAAACTTTTTAACAGTACTTCTAAATACACTAAATGGTTGTTGTTTATCTTCATCTCTACTATTTTGTTCTTCATCATCACTATCATTATCAATTAAATTAATACAAGCACTACCACTTCTTAATAAACTAGAAGCATTGTGTTTTTGTACACGAGAAGTAAATAATTGGTCATTAGGTTTAGTAGATTTTTCAATACCGTCTTTACCAAAAATAGTATTTTCACATAAATATTTTTGAGAAACAATTGCATCATCTTCAATAATACAATTATTTCCAATAACTGATGAAATAATTTGTACGTTCTTTCCTATTTTTGTTCCATTAAATATTTGAGAATCTTCAATATTACTACCTTCTCCAACAATACAATCAGAACAAACAACTGAATTGTTTAGTCTTGTATTTATTCCAATTGTAGTTCTTTCACATAATAATACATTTTTTGATTTTTGTAATATTTTTAATGGAACTTTAGATGATGCATGACTTACAACATTATGACCATACATATTATAATCATATCCAAAAACATTAAGATCAGTTGTATATGGATATCCATGTCTTTGTAACATTTCTGTTGATACCTTTCTAAAAGTAGCAATATCTCTAATACGAACAGAATATTCATTGTCTTTAGCAATATAACAATGTAATTTAAAATTTGTAATATCATTTTCTAATATTCTTGGATAAAACATTTCAGGAAATTCATTCATATCACAATTATCTGCATCACTAAATAATGATAATCCTTGTCTTGTAAAAATAAATACACCTGTTTCCATAAAATCTCCATGAACTTCAATTTTTGGTGTTTCTTTATTTAATGATAAACGAAGATAATATGATCTATTTGTTTTTTCTATTTTTCTATCATCTACTTTAAGTATTCTATTTGTCAACCCATCAATTATAACTATTGTTTTATCATCATCTGATCTTGACTCATTAACAATATGATTCTTTCTATATACCACTGTTACTACATGTCCATCTCTACAATTTTGTCTATGAAATTGTAAAATTGGATCAAGTTGTAATGTAGTAATAACATCTCCTTTAATAACAATAAGTTCATCCGATTCTAATTGAGAATTTTCTGATATTTGTCTAATAATTTCTCCAGAACTTTTAGTTTCGTCACAAACAATAAATTGAACTACTTTTGACTTATATCTGTTTTGAATAATTGTACTAATCTTAATCTTATTCTCCAGGCTACATGCAATAAATATTTGTTCTACATTTTGTGTTAATAAATGATCAATAATATATAAAATTAATGGAGTGTTTAATATCATTAATAATGATGCATTACACTCCATATCAGTTATTTCATTTTCTACTAAAATTACTGCTTGTCTTTTAGTTGGAACTTCTAAAGTCATTTTGTTTTTTTAAAGTCTCAAAAAAAAACTTTTCTTCTTTTTATTTTTTTTTAGGGTTTTTTATTGTTTTTTATAACCCTATTTTTGAGGTTTTTTACTAATTATAAAAAATATTTGTTTTACTTAAAAATTGTTTTATTTTTTTTTTTTTGAGATAACAAAAATTAAAAAAAAAAAAAGAAGTTGAATTTAGAGATTT
>NW_001854285.1:17757-39257 GCF_000209125.1 Entamoeba dispar SAW760
AGATATCTTGATAGAGTATTGTTGCAAGAGACTGGATGGATATTTATTCACCTTTAAATTCATTGCTTAGAATTATAAATGAAAAAAAAGAAATTATAGAAATTCCACATCAAAGTTTATTTTTTGAAGCACTTCTTAAGGCTGCTGACCAAAATATGCCACAAGCAGTACATGGAGTTATATTAGATATTATTATTTCATATTTTAAAAGGTATTCACATAACCAAATGAAAGAATATATTCAACTTTTTCTTCCAATTATCCTTCTTATGGGTAAAACAGCTTTACCCCAAATACGAGTAAAATGTATTGAAATAATAGACAAATTTATATTAAATGATAATGACTTTACATTATCTTTATTAGAACCATTAGTTTCATGTTTTGCTTCAAGTTTACTTCAACCAGTGAATGGGCTACAAGAAAAAGCATTAAGTTTATTTCAAAAATTATACGACCAATACAATTTGGAATTTGAACAAGAAATGTGGTTACATCTCTGTATCACACCTCATACAAGAGAAGGACTTTTAAAATTTATAAATTTAAAGAAATATCAAATTAATTTTAACAATATCAAAGAACAAACATTATGTGATGGGTTATGTGAAATGTTATTAAATCAAAATACATTAGTTATTAAACAAACACTTGACTTAATGAATGAACAATTAAAATTAAATAAAACTAATATAAGTAATGATTGTAAAAGAAAATTAATTCAAGTTGTTATTAAATTGGTGATATTTAATGATAGTGGAATAACACAACGACTAACACAATATCTTATTGGAGAAAATGATTCACAATATTTTGAACTATATGTTAAAGATATATTCATTAAATCAATATATGAAATTTTACAGCGAGATTTTACTGACACAGGACCATCATCAGAATGTACTAAAATGTTTTCTTCTATTATTAAAAATAAATTGTTATCAAGTGTTATTGGAAATACTCTCACATTACCATTAATGAATTTATTTATTAAAATTAATTTAAATAAACAAAATGTAGAACAAAGTAATATATTAATTGAAATGTTAAAAAATGCTCAAATAGATGAACTTATAAAATATTTAAATTCAATGGAATTTAATGAAAAAATTGTGTTTGTAATGTATTATATTCCATCTAAAGAACAAAAAGATCAATATATTACTATAGCACTGTCATTATTTAACACGTTAATAAATGACTATTTTCAAAAACAACTTAATGCTACTGACATTAGTGTATTAGAATCAGCATTAATAATAATTAAAAAAACTGTTTCATCACTTCATGATAATTTAAAAATAGAATTACCAATTCTAGATTCATTAGAACCATTTAAAAAACAATTAACATTAATACAAACAATATTTGGAGAACGTGAAGTAAAAGCACTTAATAATTTATTAAGTGTTATTCTTACTTTTGCTACAATTACAACAAATGAAGAGTTTCATTATCAATTAAATCAAATACTTCTTAATAGTATTTTGTCTTCTTCAAATATTGCACCTGCTTTAGTTTGTTGTAGACTTTTCTTTAGATTAACAAAACAATCCAAAATTTATTTATCATCTTCTCAAGAAATTGTATCATTTTTATGGAAAAATGTTTCTAGTGCAGAACAATTTTTACCAATAATTGTTTCACTTTTAGCATCAAATGCTGAGGCATTACCTTTCAGTGCTCTTCAAGATGTAATAGATTATGAACGTTTATTAATTTGTATGCATATGAATAAATTTTATCAAAAAATTATAAATACAAACCAAATGAAATGTATTATTTATTCATTACTAAAATCAGATGAACGTTATTTTAAAGTTGCACGTGATTGGTTTTTATTTTTAATGTCACATGATGCAACACTTTTTATTTCTATTGTAATGGGAGTATTAAATGGTAAAGATGAAATGATTATAGAAAATGGTGACACTATTGATTCTAATGAAGAGCCTTCTTCTTCTATTCAAAATAAGGAAGAAACAAAACTAATCACTAAGAATTCAACAACTCAAATTAAAAGAGAATTAAGATTTTTAACATATTTTACACAAATTATTAATGCTGATATTCCAGGTTGTTTTGATCTTTTATTAACAACAGAAATTAATGATGAAATGAAATCTTTATTAGTTATTTATCCATTTCCAAGAACACTTATTAATACACCAATACATATAATATTAATGATAATAGAAAGAATATGTGTAGTTAGAGAAAGTGTTAAAGCTGCAGATTTATTAATTATTCTCTTTACTCGATATGAACATTCTGAAATACTTCATTCTTTTTCTCAACACATTTTAACTGCTATTAGTGTTCCAATAAAATCTCATTCATTACAACCAATTTTTCATTCAAAATTATTAATTTTGACAAGGACTTTAGTTCGTTCTACACCAGCATTAATTCAAACTTCATTAGATACAATGGATTCTATTCCATTAGATGTTCTTATTGATCCAGAAATATTTACTGATTTTTCTCTTAATTCACCAAAAGAAAATTTACCAATATTAGCAACAAAAACATTACCAGAAATATTTTTAAAAGTACCATCTATGATGAAATTAAATTCTGATGCATTTTATAGTGATGTAATTAGATTAATTGGAATAATTAATCAACTAGTACATCGTATCTTCATAGAATATCCAGTTAATAAAGAACCATCAAATAACATTACTTTTTTAGCTCCAATGTTTAATATTCAAAAAAAAGAAGATAATCAACATTTCTTCAAACCTCTTCTTTTTGGATTATTTTCAATGGTGAGTGAATTATATCAACAATTACCTCGTATTCAAATTAAAGAAGTTCATGACATAATAGAAGATGACTTAGCACTTTTAATGGAAGAAGTATTTTTTGTATTTCCAGACTCTCTTTTAGAACACACAGCCACAACTCAAGAACATAGAAAAATGTTTTCAAGTCTCTTTCTTAAGTTTACTTCCAATCCTATCAATATATATATTTCAACCTTATGTTCTTTATTTAAATTAGGAAGAATACCTGCAGACTCTTTATTTGATTCTATTTCTCAAATACTTCCAATGGCAAATAGTGAAGAATTAAAAGAACTGGTTCCAGAACTTTTTAAATTCTTTTCTTTATCAATAACTACAATTCAAAACCATTCAATAACTTCATTTTTAAGGGCTTTACGTTCATTAGTATCTTGTTCTGAAATAAATAATCTTCCACCTCAACTTGTTGTAGCATCTCCTCAAATATTCCAATTATTTTATTTAGCAGTTCAAAAATTTACACTTCCAGATGACCTTAATTCATTTACATCTGATTTACTTCCATTGGCCATTTCATTAAAACCATCTGAAGCAAATCCATTACAAATATTTTCTGCAAACGTATCTTCATCTCTTTCACTACTTATTCCACAATTAGAAGTTATTCTTGAACAAAGAAATATTTCAATGATTGAAGATATCCTTCTTTCTTTACAACGTTCTGGTTTATTGACTGGGAAATGGAAAAATTTAGTAATGAATACATTTAATGATAAAAACTTTTTTGTTTCAAATCCAAGTCGATTATCAAAATGGCTACCAATTATTTCTCTTGTTTATTCTCAACACCTTGACCAAGTATGGCAAAGTGCCAAAGGAAGTGGTAATGGAATAAAAGAAAGAATAGATTCTATAGAAGCATCTGAATTAAAAAAAGCTGCATTTGTAGTATTATGTGGTGATTGTTATACATTTGATAAAATAGCAAATGAATTACTAAAAAGAATTTTAAAAATTATTGCGTTATACCCTAAGTCTAATCAAGTACTTATAAATACTTTCTTATTCTTAAGAGTTATTTATTGTAAATGTTCATTTGTTATGACTCGATTACTATTAGGACCAATTTTAGTAGAGGCTGTTTGTTAAATAGTTTTTTATTTTTTAGTTTATTATAAATTAATTCATTGCCTTATATCTTGTAGATTAGAATCATTAAAAATTATAAAGAATTTGAACCAAATGTTCTTTTAGAAATACTTAAATTTATTGATATAATCAATATTAATCCTTCAATTGATTTCGAACCTTTTAGGTGGTTATTTACATTACCATTGTCTGGCCTTACAACAACTCTTTCCCCTTTCTTTAACTTAATTATTCCACTTCATCCTGAAAATTCAATTCAAACAGAACTAACTAGTATAACTCCAGTAATTACATTAAGAAAAATATTGTCACAAGAAGATGAAGTAGAATTACGAAGAATCTTATCAAAATATAATGTTCTTTTACTTGATATGAAAAGAAGAAATTTACAATGGAAACCAGAAATCATTAATGACTTCTTAATGAATGATTTCATAGAATAATGTTTTTTCATTTATTTAATTCATTCTCATCTCTTTTTTTTTTCTCTTCTTACATTTTTTCATACACTACAAATTCTCTTTTGTTATGAGTCGTTCTCTTATACAACAAATAGAATTCTACTTCTCTGATATAAATCTTTCAACTGACCTTTATCTTCAATCAAAAATGAACGCAGATGGAATGGTTCCCTTATCAATTATTGAAGGATTTAAAATGATTAAACGATTCCATAAAACAACACAAGAAATTTGTGAAGAGTTAAAACAATCTAATACCCTTCGTCTTTCAGAAGACCACCAATTAATTGGAAGAAAAAATTTATTGCCAATTGCTCAGTTAGAAAAAAGAGGATTAAAAATTAAGTGGATTCCATGCTCATTGAATGAAGATGAAATCAAGGAGTGTTTGTCAGAGTTTGGAGAGGTTGATCAAATCAAAATGAAATATATCCCAACAACTTTAACATTCAAAGGAACTGTAGAAGTTTTATTTAAAAATGAAGCCACAGTTAATAAATTAAAAGAAATGGAAAAGGTTATGGTTAAAGAAAAAGAAGTGATCATTACCAAATGGAAAACACAGACTTTGTGGATAAGACTATTTCGTGGTAAGGAAAAATTAATAAGTGTAAAAGGAATTGAAGATGAAAAAGATGGAAGCTACGTATTCGAAATACCAAAAGGAAAAATACAGAAAATTCAAAAACTAAAGGATTTATCAATACAATATATCTCACCAGATGAATATCTTGCTGTACTTCATCAAAGAAAAAGAAATCTAGAAATTAAACTTTAATAACAAAATATTATTTTCTTCTTTTTTTTTTTAATTAAAATAAAATTAGTCTAAAAAACATTAATAATTTAAAAATTTGTTTTTTATACATAAAAAAATAAAAAAAAAACAAATAAATCAACTTCATTCATAGTAAAATTGTTTTATTCATATTACTAAAGAATTATAAAACACAAAATTATTTTATTTAAAAATCACTTCTTTTATAATTAGAAACAAGAAATTATCTTTTTAATAATTTCAAATATTATTTTAATCTTACTCTCTCTAATAAAAAAACTAATAAATAGTAATAACAGCAAATGGTTTATCTAATTTACGTTCATTATTTTTTATTAGACTACAATAAAAAAAGATGATAAGCATTGCAAAGAATTCTTAATTACAAGATATTAACTAACTTTTATTCTACTTTATGAAACAATAAAAATTATTCTCTTTTCGTCATAACAAAAGACTTCTTTTAAAATTGTTTTTTACTTATATTATATAAATAATTAACAATGAAAATTTTTTTTTGAAGTTTAATACTATAATTAGTTAACAAACAAGTTTTTATTTAATGTACTTAAATTCATATTTCTGTTCTTATTTCTGAACAATTGAAAAACTTGTCAACAACAATAACAGTAATAAAAAATTAAATCTAACACAAATTAATAAATAATTGATTCTATTTACAAGTATCTATTTTTCAGAAAAAGTATTTTGTTATGATTTCTTCAATAACTTTGATAAAATAAAAATATCTTCAACTCAAATCCATTCCATGAAGAATTTAAAAAACAATAAATTAATAATCACCCTTGCATACTATCTTTTTTATAACTTAAAAATTCAATAATATATATTTTTATTTAGAATATTGGAATAAGTTTAAATTCAATTAAAGGTAAAAAAGTTGAAACTACAACTCTGCTTCTGATAAGAACTGCCCTAAAAATACTTCAAAAAAACTGTTTAAATGACCATCAATTTTTTATTAAAAAAAATACTTTTGGTTTAACAAAAAAGTTAATAACTGAAAACCACATTCTATTATCTTTTCAAGAACAAGAAATTATTTGATGCTGTCAACAAATTCTTTTAACTCATCAGCAGACCTTCCAATAACACACCCATCGCTTAACCTTGCCTCAATAATAGGTATTAATAACTCTAATTGTTTTTTAATGAAAATATTTCTATTCATTGCTGTTGGTTCACAACAAGAACAAACAAAACACTTCCAACGAGCCTTATTAGAAATAAATTGTTGAGGTGTTCCTAGTGTAAGACATAAATGTTTATAACATTCAACACAAAAAGTAAATGGACAAAATGAACAATTGTATGTTTCTTCTTTCTTATAAAAACCACAACATAACGCACATTTTATATCATTTTGCATTGGATTAGTATAATTATATAATGGGTTATATATATTTTCTCCAGTTCCTTTCTTTACTAATTCAAGACACTCATCATTTAAAACTATTTGATGTTGTAATAATGAAACTCTCCATAACTTAATAATTTCATCTAAATGATTTTGACAAACATAGACATGAAGTGGTTGTAATATAGGAATTTCATTTTCAACAATAGCATTACAATTATCAATACAGCATTGGCGTTCTTCTTTATTAACTTCATTCTCTTCTTTAGTTTCTAAATTTATTTTGACTTTTTCAAAGTTTTTTGTATCTTCACCAGAAGCACCAACAACGTCTTCTTTTATTTTATTTTCTTCATTGACAATAGACCCTTCAACTAATGTTTTATTTTCTTCTTTAGAGTCTTGAGGACAAGTTTTAGAAGTTTCAGTTTTTTGTTCTTCTCCACCTTCTCTTTTAAGAGACGTTTCTTTAACAGAATAGTTATGTTTTTCTCTTTCCATGAAAATTGGTTGATTTGGATCAACCGGAACAGTAATTGATTTTTCATTTTTTGATTTTTGGTTTTTTTCTTCTCCAGTAGTGGGATTATTTTCTCCGTCATCTCTTGTTTCAGTTGAAGTATCAGTATCACTATTATGTTGATTAGATTCCGTGATAGTGTCTTCATCTTCAGCTTGTTTCTTTTGTAGAGGTAGTTGTACGTCAGTTGTTTGAGTTTCTCTTTTAATAGGAGTTGCTAAAAATGGTTAATATAATTCTCTAAAAAAAGAACTTTCCCCATGATTATAAATAATACCAATGAAGACACAATAAAAATTAGAAGAATAAATTTTTTAATCATAGTTTTTAACAAAAACAAACGTGTTATTATATCTGAATACTTAGTTGCATGGAAAGTACATAGTTGATGGTGACAACAATCATTCTTTAAGTTTACTTGATTTAATTTCGATAATGATACTTCTAATGGACAAGCCATTTTGTCACAATGTTCAATGCAACACTCCATTTGTTTTAACATATTATCAAAGTCACTTTTACAAATTTTCCATTCACGTGGAATTGTGTTAATGAGTTCCTTTTTAATTTTTACTGTTCCTTGAATTTTAGATAAAGGAAACTCACCTTGGTTTTTGCATCCAGCAATGCAGCAACCTTTAAACATATTTTGAATTTAAAATTTTAAGATGGTTATTTTTATGGAAAAAAATTCTGAAAAAATGAAAAAAGGGAAAAAAGTGAAAAGAAAATAACAATACGAAAAAAGAGAAGGGTAAAGTGAAATCTCTAAAAGATCTTCAAAAGAAAAAGAGAAAAAAAGAGAAAAATGGTTGAAAAGGAGAACCTTGTAGAGAAAATAGTGATTGTAGAAAAAGAAATATTAGAAAACTATTATGCCATTGATCAATTGGACAAAAGGATAACGAGTTATATCAGAGAAAGAATAAGTGAGATTAATTCAGATGAGGATGACATAAAACTTAAAAAAGCTCAAACCAAATTGATCAAAAGTTATCGTGCTTTAAAATATGAACAAGACCATAACCCAAAATTAGAAAAACAGTTAAAGGAAATCTATAATCAAACTCAAGAAATTAAACAAAAAGCAGATATTGTTAATGCAAAAGATGAGGATTATCACAAACATACATACAACCTTACTAAAATTGACTCACAAATTCGTACACTACAAGAAACATTCACTTCTTTATACACAAAAAAACTTAGTTTACAAGAAAAAATTAACACATTATTAGAACAAGAAAATTCATTAAAAGATGAGCTTGACAAAATAAAAGAAGATAGTAACACAATACAACAAACTATAGAACATAAAGAGATAGAGTTAGAAGATAAAAGTAATGTAATTAGTCAATTAAAAAATCAAGAAGAAGAAATTAGAGGAGATATTAGACAAATTCAGAGAGAAATTAATGAACTTGAGAAAGAACAAAAACAAATTCAAAAAGAATTTAAAGAAGAACTTAATCAAGTAAATACAATGTTAGAAAATGAAAGAAAAAATAATAATAAGTTAGTTGAACAACTTCAAACAGAAAAAGCTTCAATAGAAAAAGAAACTACTGATATGGAACAAGAATTTCAAAAGAATGAAAAAAGTATAGAAGAGAAGAAAGTATTTATTGAACAAATGAAAAAGAAAATTGATGAACTAAAGAAAGAAGATAAACAAATAACAAAAGAAGTTGAAAAAGCAGAAAAAGATGTAAAAATTGCTTTAAACAAACGTAAAGCTATTAATGATAGATTTAATGAGCAAAATCATGACATTGAAATGAGAAGAAAAGAACTTGAATTTACAGGGATTAACGATAGTTATAATCAAGATTTAATTGGTTTTGATGATAATTTTCAACATCATATCCAAAAAACTCAAAAAGATGTTTTATATGATAGACAAAAGACTGCTAATAAATTTGAAGTTTTACTTAATAGAGTTGAAGGAAAAGAAGTTACTGAAATAAATGAAGAAGAAGTTCAAAAAAGAGTAGAAGAAGAATTAAAACAAATTAATTCTGATAATAAGGTTTTAACTCCAATAATTTCTTCACCTAGTGAATCAGAAGAGGAAGAAATTATTGGTTCAAAAATTCAAGCTCTTCAAGAAATTGAAGAAATTATAAAAACTGGTCCTATTCTTGAACGAGAACCTGAAGAGAAAATTAAAATGAAAGAACAAATTCAAATACTTCAACGAGAAAATGAATTAAAACAAAATCAACTCCAAAAAGAAGAGGAATGCCTTATTAAAGAAGAAGAAAATAATAAAAAATTAAAAGAATCAGTTGAAGAAATTAATGAACGAATATCTAAAATAGCTGATATTGTTGGCTTAAGTAGTACATCATCTTTTGATGTAGTTGTTGACAAAATAATGGAAATGAAAAAAGAATGTGATTGTTTAGAAAACAAAATCAAAGATTGAATAACATTTAATTGAATTTTTATTTGAGGAGATACACAATCATTTAAAAAGTTTTGATGTAACAGCATTTGATGATTTCTTTGGTTGATTGAAAGAAGTTGATGGAGATAATGGAGATCTTCTTTGGGGTGTTAAACGAGTTTTTAATTCAGAAGAATCATTATTTTGTGATAAAGGAGAGTTTGATGTTGAAGGAACTAGTGAAGAGTCAGACTGAGGTGATTTAGAAATATTAACAAAATTTGGTTTTGGTCTACACCCAATAACAAATGTAGGTTTTTGTTTCTTTTGAGATGAAGAAGTGTACTGTTCATAGAATTGTTGTAAGAAAATAAGTTCTGATTCTGGTAGTGGAACCGGAACAGTTGAACCAGAAAATGTTAATATAAGTTGAATACTACTTGATACTTTTGATTTAAATGGATTTCTTATATCAAGTGTTTTAGAATCGAAAGAAAGTTTATTACCGTCAATGAAATATGTATGAAAAGATGCACGTGCAACAATTGTATGACCATAACTAGGATTAGAATTAATTAAACGAACTCGAATATTTATATCTCCTGCTAAAGGAATTGGTGGATTAAATGATGCTTGAATAATATTTGTTGACTCTGAATATATGCAAGAATAACTAGGTGAAGAGGATACCAATGGTTGAATATAAATAAATGGTTTGTAATATTGATCAATACTAGAGATATCTAATTCATATGATACATTATTTGTTCCTTGATCAGGTAATGGTCCAATAGATAGTGTTTTGAGGAGATAAGTTGTTTGAACAAAATAAATTTGTTTTGATAATAATTCCCCAAAATAATTAACATATCTGATTTGGGCTGGCATTGAAACTCCTTTATTTTTCATTGAACGAATAGAAGCAAAATGATCCAATGCATCTTGTGGAGTTGTACATAATTTAATATACTGTAAAAATGAAGTAATAACAGTTCCTGTTCTTCCTCTTCCTGCAAGACAATGAACTACAACAACATTCGCAGGATCTTCATTATAATATTTATACATATCATCAACAATATGGCAAAGCACAATTAATGAAGGGTTGTGGTGATCAGGAAAAGGAAACCATTTAACGTTGTTGTGAAACGGTGTAGGATCATATGGATTTTCTGTCAAATTATATACACGGTAATGTCCTAAATGCTTTTGCTAAACTAATAAATATTTATATTGAAGGTAAATGTGCTTTATTAAAATGAATTACAAACGTTAAGTAACATAGCAACATCTACCATATTATTTCTATAATATGATTCAATACCTTCAGCAGGATATCCCATGGCAATAATCCTAGGTTCGATGTATGTGAGATCTAAATCAAATCCATCTTCTTGGAATCTTCGTTTATCTTGAGACACTTGTCTTTTGACCAAGTTTAGCATTTGTTTTTTTTAATTAATTTTTATTTTTTTTTTATTTATTTTTATGGTCGAATAATTCATTTTATCTTTCTTTTTAGTTTTGGTTAAATAACACAAAAAACGAATACCACATTTTGTGTATTACAAAAATGAAAAAAGATTGAGGCATAACAATTATGAAATAAAACAGCAGAAAACTAGATTTACCCTATCAATTATGCCAAGACAACGAAAAAGACCAAATCCAACTCCTTCTCCTCAACAACAAAATGAAGGAAAAACCTGGCTTCATAACTATATTGAAAATTCTCCTTATACAGGTGCATTAAGAGAACGATTAGGATTATCAAATGAAGAATTAGAAATAAGTATTGAGTCATTAGTTGAAATGAACCCTGATGAAATGGCATTACAAATGTCTCTATTTGAAGTATATGGTGATGATTCTTTTGAATTTATATCTGGTATTATTCAGAACTTACCAGCCATTTTAAGTCATCAAATAATAAATCAACCAAAACAACCAAAACGACAAAAAACACCAAAACCTACTGACCAAATTTCGTACACTCCACCAAAACAGATAAATAAACCTGTTATTCCAAAAAATGCCATTGAAAGAAATCTTCCTGATAGATATGAATTATATATCCCTGCTGTTCCTTCTGCTAGAAGTCTTAACACAGAACGGTTGGAAGTTAAAAATATTTTAGATGATTATACTAGACCTGCTATGTTAAATTATACTCATTTAAATTATGTACAAAGTAAAGTATATGAAACTGCTTATAACACTGGAGAAAATATGTTAGTTTGTGCACCAACTGGTTGTGGTAAAACATTAACAGCTTTATTGTGTATGTTAAGAGAAGTTAAAATGCATCAACATGATATGGAACATTTAAAAATTGTTTATATCTCTCCATTAAAGGCACTTGCTACAGAAATGACAACAACTTTTAAAAAACATTTGATTTGTTTCAAAATGAGAGTTGAAGAAGTAACTGGAGATACTAACATTTCAAAAGCAGCCATTGCAAGTACTCATGTTATTGTAGCAACACCAGAAAAATTTGATGTGTTAACACGAAAACAAGATGCAGAATTTGTAAATGATATTCAACTACTTATTGTTGATGAAGTTCATTTATTGGATGAAGACAGAGGAGCTGTTATTGAAACAATTGTTGCAAGAACATTAAGAATGGTTGAAAGTCAACAAAGACCAATTCGTGTTGTAGGATTATCAGCTACATTACCAAATTATCAAGATGTAGGAGAATTTATTAGAGCTAAGCCCGAAAATATATTTCATTTTGATATGAGTTATAGAGCAGTTCCAATGTCTACTAAATTTATTGTTTTACCTGAAGACGAAAAAGAGAATAAAGGTCAACAATTCACTCAGCACGCTACTGATTTAGCTTATGACGAAGCAGAGATTGTAGTAAAAAGAGGAAAACAAGTTATTGTATTTGTTCACACAAGAAGAGAAACAGTATTAACTGCACAAAGATTTATTAGAAGAATGAAAGAAAAAGGAGCTACAGAATATTTTACTGGAAATAAAGGTAGAGAATTTGCAACAAGAATAAAAAAATTACAAGGGAAAGATATTAAGGAATTATTAGAAATGGGAATTGGTGTACATAATGCTGGAATGTTTAGGTCAGATAGAACATTTATTGAAGATGCATTTAGAAATGGTTCTTTAAAAGTTCTTGTTTCAACTGCTACATTAGCGTGGGGAGTTAATTTACCAGCCCATACTGTTATTATTAGAGGGACTGAAGTATTTAATAGTGATAAAGGGTGTTCTGATAAAATTTCAATATTAGATGTTCTTCAAATGTTTGGAAGAGCAGGAAGACCACAATATGATAGTGAAGGTGCAGGTATTATTATTACTGATAAAGAAGGATTAAAAAAGTATATGGCTATTCTTGGTAATATGGGTAAAATTAAATCAACATTAATGAATGGATTAGCTGATCATTTAAATGCAGAAATAGTCTCTGGAACTGTTACTAATTTAGAGGAGGCATTACAATGGTTCCAATATACTTATTTATATGTTTGTTTAAAACAGAGTCCTGGAGGAATATCATATGATGATCTTAATTCATTAATTGGAGGTACTGCCAAATCATTAGAGAAAATTCAAATGATAACTATTAACGATGAAACTATAACATTTTCACCAACATTACTTGGAAGAATTGCATCTCATTATTATGTTACAGTTGAATCAATGTATATTTTTTCAGAGAAGTTACATGAAGGAATGCAAATGCCACAATTACTTGATCTTATTTGTTCATCAAATGAATTAAAACAATTACAAAAAATGAGAGAAGAAGAAAAACAAGAAATGGAAACACTTGCTAATTCTGTTAGATGGCCATTATCATCAACAAATGATTTGGCTTCTAATAAAGCAAACATTCTTATTCAAGCAAGTTTATCTCATATAACACTAATTAATTATACCTTAATGTCTGAAACTTTATATGCAAATCAAAATGCTTCAAGAGTTACTCGTGCTTTATTTGAATTAGCATGTATAAGAGGATTATCACGTGAAGCAATGAATTTATTAGAAATAGCAAAGATGATAGATCAACAAAATTGGGATACAGTTCATCCATTATTTCAATTTAAAACTCTTCCTGTTCAAGTATTACTTAAATTACAACAACGAAAACTTGATATTGACACTATTTGTGAAATGGACAAAACTGAGTTTATTGATTTTCCACAATATGCAACAGATGTTATAAGACAAGCTCATGAATATCCATATCTTGTATTAGAAACTACTTGTGTCCCATTAACAGCAACAGTATTACAAATGAAAGTTCATATTCATCCAACATTTAGATGGGGAAATGATTTAGGAACAATAGAAAATTTTTGGTTATTTATTAGTGATAATAACTATAACCAATTATTTTATTTTGAAAGTTTTAATCTTTCAGAGAAAAAAATTGATGATTATAATGGAACTGGTATTCCTATTGAAATTATTGCTACTGTTCCAGTTGTTTCTGGTATTCAATATATGGTTGATGTAGTTTCAGATAAATATTTTGCTTGTATTTCTAACTTCCCTGTTCAATTTGATGAAAGTACCTTACCGACAGATGAGTCTTATATGACAAAACTCTTACGATTACATCCTTTACCAACAACAGCATTAAAACAATACCAAACATTCTTTAATTTCCATTATTTTAATCCACCACAAACACAATTTTTCTTTATTTGTTTTAATACAAATAAAAATGTTATTGTTGGAGCACCAACTGGTTCAGGAAAAACAGTTGCAGCTGAACTTTGTATGTTAAAAATTTTTAGAGATACTCCAGATAAAAAAGTAGTATATATTGCACCAATGAAAGCATTAGTAAAAGAAAAAATGAGTGATTGGAAAGATAAATTAATAACAATGGGAAAGAATATTGTAGAACTTACGGGTGATTTTACACCAGATAGTGCTGCAATTGCAAAGGCAGATGTTATCTTAACAACACCAGAAAAATGGGATGGTATTACTAGATTATGGACAAAGAAAAGTTATGTACAAAAAGTAGGTTTAGTTATTTTAGATGAAGTTCATTTACTTGGAGAAGAAAGAGGACCAGTAATTGAGGCTATTGTTACTAGAACTAAACAAATAAATAAAAAGTTAGGTATTCAAACTCGAATTTGTGCATTAACTACTGCTATTGCTAATGTTGATGATATGATGAATTGGATAGGAGTAGATAAAGACTCTGTATTTAATTTCCATTCATCACTTCGTCCAGTTCCATTAATTGCACATATTGATGGGTTCCCTACAAAAGCATATTGTCCAAGAATGGCAACAATGAACAAACCATGTTATCAAGCTATTAGATTACATTCACCAGATAAACCAGTAATGATATTTGTTTCTTCAAGAAGACAAACTCGACTTACTGCACAAGATTTAGTAAAATTCTGTTTTAATGATGGAAATCCTCAAAAATTCCTTCATATGCCATTTGAAGAAATGAGTGAAATTACTAAAAATATCACTGATGGTATATTAAAAGAATGTTTGTTATATGGAATTGGTATGCATCATGCTGGTTTAAATGATCATGATAGAGAAATAACAGAAAAATTATTTAAATCTAATAAAATTCAAATATTAATTACTACAGCAACATTAGCTTGGGGCGTTAATTTACCAGCACATCTTGTTATTATAAAAGGAACAGAGTATTTTGATGGTAAAAAGCATCAGTTTGTTGATATGCCATTAACAGATGTCCTTCAAATGATGGGAAGAGCAGGAAGACCACAATATGATAATGAAGGAGTAGCCGTTATCTTAACATATGAACCTAAAAAAGATTTTTTGAGAAAATTTTTGTTTGAACCATTCCCATTAGAAAGTTATTTTGAAACAGTTATGGCTGATCAATTGAATGCAGAAATTGCTGTTGGTAATGTTACAAATGTTAAAGAAGCTGTAAAATTTTTAACATTTACATATTATTTTAGAAGATTATTAAAGAATCCTAATTATTATGGATATGATGGAAAAGAACAAATTGGTAAATTCCTTGTTTCTAAAGTTAAAGATGCGTTAAATGAATTGGTTAGTGCTAAATGTATTGAAATGGATGAAAATGATGTTGAAACAACTACAAATGGAAGATTATCAACTATGTATTATATTAGTTATAGAACTATTAAAATGTTTGCTACTCGAATGAAAAAAGATTTAAATCATGCTCAAATATTACAAATTATTTCAGATGCAGCAGAATATAATAATCATCCAGTAAGACACGAAGATGATATTCATTGTAAAAATTTAGCAAAGAAAGTTAAATATGGTAATTTAAGACAATCATACGATGATCCACATACAAAAGTATTCTTATTACTTAGTGCTTATTTTGGAGAGAATACATTACCTATTGTTGATTTTGTATTAGATACAAAAAGTGTGTTAGATCAATGTATTCGTATTCTTCAAGCTTTTATTGATAGTGTTGCAGAAAAAGGCTGGACAGAAGTTGTTATTCGTTCAATAGAAATACTTCAAATGGTTGGAAGTGGAAGATGGATTGATGAATCACCATTTTTAACATTAATTGGAGTACATCAAAAAGCAGTAAAACAATTTGAGAATGAAGGTATTAGTTGTTTACCTCAATTATTAGTTACACCTAAAGAAAAAATTGAACGAATTGCAAGAAAAGCTGGAATATATGGTAAGCAAGTTAGTCATTTATTACTTCAAATAAGTAAATTCCCAAGAATAAATGTTTTTATTAAACCGATAAATAATATTCATCTTGATGATAAAGTATTTGATATAACTATTTCATTAAAGAGAATTAATGATAATTTGAATTATGCCTTCTTACCAAGATTCCCAAAAACTAAACAAGAAGGTTGGTATTTAATTATTATTAAACCAGATGGTGGATTAGCTGCAATGAAACGAATTAGTTTAAAGAGGAATAGTACAATATCTTTAATGTGTGTATGTCCTTTATTCCCAGGAGAATTTACATATAAAGTTTTATTATTATCTGATTGTTATATTGGTTTAGACCAACAATATGATCTTCCAATAACATTTGTCTAATTCAATTTATTTAGAATCAAAATTAAAAAAAAAGTTTATTTAATTTAAAGAAGAATAAACTAAAACATATGCCATCTTATCATAAATATCTTTTTGTTCAATAGGTTGAATACTTTCATCATTACAAAAATACCATTTCTCACCTCTTCTAACATAACATACATAATGTCCTCTTCTAATTTGATTCCCACGATGCTCAATAATACTTATAAGTCTATAACTTACATTTCCTTTATTTGTTTTTAGTTGAAGAGATTCAGTATAATTGATATGATCTACTAATTTAACAACATCTAATTTTACACGATCATAAATAAAACGATTTAATTGTAATACTAATAATTTTGGTGCTTCTTCAATAAATAATTGTTGAAAATGTGTGTTATCAATTTTTCTTTTTGAGAAAGCTAAGTTAATTGCTTGACTAACAGAACTAACACAGTTTTGTTTAGACTGAATAGGTAATGATAAAACATAAAACTCTTGTGACACAGCTTGATTTTGTTTTTTTTTCTTTTCATCAATAGTTATTGTCAATGACCTCATACTTCCTCTAAAGTAATCAGAAATTATACTTGTTCCATCAGTTTTTTCACTTCTTAATTGAATTTTTTTTGATTTTTTTCCAACTTCTTCCCATCCATCATCGTCTTCTTGTTTTGTTTCTTCTCCTTCAGATATTTTATTTTTACATTCAGTGTGTAAACAATTAATTAAAGTAGTATAAAATTCTGTTGCGTCCATTTGGTGTTGACCACTTTCTGTTTGTAATTTCATAATAATCTCCTTCATTGATTGAGGTGGATCAATAATATCTTTTTGAATTCCAACTTTGTCACACTGAAGAAATAAATTAAGCATCTCTTTCATTGCTTTTGTATATTTCATATCATCTGTAGGAATTACCTCTTTTAAATATTCAACAAATGGTGGTAAAGAACATAACACTTGGAATACACTATTAGCAAAACACGTTGACCTAAAATTTTTAATGCCAAATAATGGGTATGCTTTCTTTAAATTCAATGACTTAAGTTTTACAGGTTGTGACATTATAAATGAAACTTTTGAGTTATGAGTTTTAATGAAATAAAAAAGAAAGAGTTATAAAAAAAAGAAAAACATAAAAATTAATTAATCAATCATTGTCTCCATTGGATTTGATCCAATAAATATCTAATTTGGATATGATGCTGTGCAAGATCAGTTAATAGCTCAATTGCATTAAGTCTTTTTAGTCGTTGATATAAATCAGGTACTGTATCAAATAAAAATTTTAGAATGTCACAACATAACATAATAAATTCATTTGTTTGGTTATCTTTTAAATAATCAATCAAATATTCTAATATTCCTAATTCTAAACAACATTTAATAAATGGATGACTTCCATTATTATCTGAAGCCATAATATTTGATATTGTAACAAATAATGAACTAATAAGTTGGTCATCATCAGTATTATCAAAAAGTCCAAACAGTAATGGAAGACATCCACTTTGAACAACTTTACTTACAACTTCGAAATTTGTTGCACTAACAAGATTACCTAATACCCAAACTGCATCACTCATTAAAACATTATCTCTTTGTACTATTCGAATTAATCCATCAATAACATTCGGAGTAAGAAATGGTGCTAATTGAGAAGGAGTACTAATAGTGAAGAAGTTCCCAATAATTGTTAGTGTTGGAGCAATAATACTTGGCTGAATTGATGTAGTTAAGATTACGGCAAGGTATTGAAGAAATGCCATTTGATTTATACAAACAGAAATGAATTGTTGATCAGATGATATTAAAGATAGTAATAATAATGATGAAGAAATGAATTTAGTATTATTTATTGTAGGAAGAAATTGCATTAACATTTGAGGAACCTGAGAATTTAGTAATAATTTAACTCCAATAGGATTTGATAAAGTTAATGTAGAAAGTAATTGGATAAGTGAAATTGATGTTAGAATTTCATTAAAACCTTTTGAAAGTTTCTCAAGAATAATTGGGATAATCCCTTGTGAATTAAACCTTTCTTTAAAATGAGTGGATGTTTGACAAATAAGAGAAACTATTTTTGATGTTATTGCAACAATTTCATTATTAGGTGATTGAAGAAGAAATACTAAAAAAGGAAATGAACTTTGAACTAATACAAGGCACTGTTCTATTTGTAATGAAATAATTGTATGAAGTAATCTCAGTGCAATTAATTGTTCTTGAAAATTATCTTTATTAATAGCCATAATAGCTTGATTAATAATAGAAGTATTTTGTGTAAGAAGTAAAGTAGGGTTATTACTTTGTAATATTAACGTTTCAAGTTGTTCAAATTGATTATTATTAATATCTCTTTTAAGTAATTCACTTCTTCTTTTCATTCTCATTTTCATAAGTTCTTCTCTTCGTTGTGAACATAATGAAGTAATATTTGGGGTTTCACGAAGTGTTGCCATTTGTCTTCTTTTTTAGTTCATAATGTTTTTTGGAAACAATGAAAAATTATTGTTATTCAATTTAATACTTTTTGATATTTTTTTGTTATTAAAGAATACTGCAATAAATCATTTGATGTTATCGGATTTGATAAATTGATTTCATTGCAATACTTTTCTAAAACTTCGTTCGTTTTATCAATTAATTGATGAATTGTTTTTGATTGTTCAATAAGAGGGTCTTCAGGAAGTTGTTCAATGAATCTTTTTATTGACTGAAATTTTCTTTGTTCAGCCACAACACTGGGAGATGATTTGTTAACTAACACCCCATCTTCAACACACAATTTTAGTATTTTATATGATAAATCAATATCAACATTATTTACCAATCTATTTAATGTTTGATTTTCATCATCATCAATGACCATTAATGGGCGGTATCGTTCAAATATTTTTTGATTTAAATACTCCAATTCTAATTGATGAGAATCAGTTTTATTTACTCTAGAAGATCTTAAAGTGTTATTTAATGGTTTCATTATTAATAAATAACAAAAAGAAATAATTAGTTCAACAGAAAGAGCAATAATATATAATAAAAAAATATGAAATTAATATATTGAACTTAAAATGAATTATACATTGACATCCAATACGCTCTTATTGTTTTACCATCTAATGAAAATTGGTCATCAACCCATAATATTCCTAAGTTTAATAACCCTATCTTTTCTAATAAGTAAATGAAAAAAAAATAATTGAAGAAACTAATTTCAAACAAACTAATGTTCCTTTGACTCGCTCTTTTGACCATCCAATAGTAAGCAATTCATCTTCTAAAAAATATGACTTTTTCTCTAATAAACTTAAAACAACTTGTTGATCATCAGCTAATTCAAATGGAACACTAATAACATAACTCTGTTGGTGAATAGTAACAACTTTTAATCCTTCTCCTAGACAATTTGCTTGATTAATCGCTCTAAAAATATCATTTCTATAGTGTTATTTAATAAAGTGTTGTTTGATAATAATTAACAAACTGATTAATTGTTGATTTTCTTTTTTTATTAACTAAATCACATAACTTATTTATTTCAATAATTCCACCATTTGATTCTCTTGATTTATAACACTCTTCTATAATTTGGACAGTAAGTTCATTATAAAAGTCTTTATTTCTATAAAAAAAATAACTTTTTTCAGCTAATAATTGAGTGTTATACATTCTTTTATATTTACCTTAGTACCAAACTTGTTAATGGTTCAACTCCCATTTTTCTACATAAGACATATAATTTATTTTGAGTTTCAGGATTACTCGTAATTTCATTTCTATTGTTTTGTAAAAATTCTTCTAATTTATGTTTAAAAAGATTAACTTGTCTTTCTCGTTCTTCTTGGTCAGTCAAACAAAACTCTTTCCCTTTAATTGCCATCTTTTCTTTTTGTTTACATAATAAATCAATAGTTCTCCTTGACATTGTTGTATTATTTTTTTTCTAATATTTAGTTCTTGGTTTCTTCTTTCATTTTTCTTTTGTTTTTATCATTTAGTATTATTAATTCTTAATTTATTTAATATATATTACCTCAATCTTCTTTAAAATTATTTACAGTACACCATTATAGAATGAAATTGTTGAGTGTTTATTCTTTTTTTTTCTTTGTATAATACTTTGTTCTTAATCACATCCTCCTTTTCTTTTAAAAACTTTCAACACTTTTTAAATAGCATTCTAAATTATTCTAAACTATTCTTTTATTTAATCGTTCAACATTCGATGATCAGAAAAGAATAAAATAGTACAAACTTCCAGGGTTTAAAATAACAAACAAACTTTAACTTTAAATCCAAATATTATGTCTTCAAAAGAGAAAATTTCTAATGCGTTTAAGACTTTTGTAAATAAGTATTTGGTTATGACATCTATTATTGTTGTCTTTTTACTTACTGGTACTGCTACAACAATTTTATCAAAAACTGCTTATCAATTAAAAGCAGAAGGTAAAGATAATGATGTTCATTATTTTATTAAACCATTATTTTTAAATTGGGCAATGTTTTTAGGGATGACTCTTTGTCTAATTCTTTATTTTATTCAATTCCATATCCTTCCATTATTTAAAAAAGATTTAAAGAGTGAAAAAGAATCAATGACATGGAAAGGATTTTTATTAATGCTTATTCCTGCTTTTTGTGATTTCTTAGCTACTTATTTAATGAATTTTGGATTAATTGTTGTTCCATCTAGTGTTTTCCAAATGATGAGAGGAAGTATTATTGTTTTTACTGCAATACTAGCTGTTTTTTATCGTAAACATAAAATGTATCTTTTTGAAATAATTGGTGTTATTATTATTGTTGTTTCTCTTGCAGCAATTGGAAGTGCTGCTTTTTGTCCTGGAGCTCAACCAGATGTTGTTGAGACGTCTTCAGGTGATTCATCAGGTAATACTGACGGACCAAAAGTATATCCATGGTATGCTACTCTTATCGGTATTTCACTTATTTTTATTGCTCAATTCCTTCAAGCCTTCCAAACTATTCTTGAAGAACAGTTCCTTCATGACATTAAAGCTC
>NW_001854285.1:39357-45558 GCF_000209125.1 Entamoeba dispar SAW760
TATTATTTGTTCTATAATGATGCCAATTATGGGATAGATTTTATACCAAAAGGATTATATGAGGATAGTTTAGATACTTTCATAATGTTAGGTAATTCTGCTGCATTAATTTGTATTACTATTGCCTACGTTTTTTCAATTTTAGCTTTCAATGTAACAGGTATGATGATTACTGATTATGTTAATGCTATGGTTAGAAATGTTATGGAACCAATGAGAATGATCACTATTTGGATATGTTCAGTGTTCTTGTATTATGTTGTTGATCCAGATATTGGAGAGAAAGTTGGATGGTTTACATTTATTGAAGTATTTGGATTTATATTCCTTACAGGAGGTTTCTTATTGTATACAAGAGTTATTAAGATACCTAAATTATTTAAATATCCTTCAAATGAAGAAATTAGTATTGAAGAGAAAAAAGAAGAAGAAAAAGAGCCATTATTATATTCAAATTAAATCTTTATTCTTTCTTTTTTATTATTCTTTAAATAAATTTTTGTGTTTAACAAATAAGAATTACAATAATTCTAAATCATCAGAACTTGATGAGTATTCAGTGGTTTCTGTTAAGTCTAAGTTCAATTCATTAATAACATCTGAAAAATTTAACTTAGAAGATATATCAGAAAATCCATATGCCTCTTTACTTTGAATAGGTTTCTTTTCTTTAACCTCAGGTTTCTTTTCTTTTTTCTCTTCAACAACATCACTTTCGTCACTATCATCCTCTTCATCTTCTTCACTCTCATCCTCTTCATCTTCCTGTTCTTCATTTATATTTTCTTCGTTACTTAAATCACATTCAAATGTTAAATCTTCGTCATTAATAACTTCACTTTTTGACGTTTTACTTTTAATTGATTTATTTTCTTCTTCCTCTAAGTTATTTCCTTTCTTTGAAGACTCTTTTTCTTTTTCTCCTTCTAAGTTATTTTCATTTTTCTCTTCTTTTTCATCTTTAACAATCATATCAACATCTGAGATATTTGGTTCTAAACTAATTCTTGATTTTTCTTTATTATTTGATTGATCCGTTTCTTCTTTTTCTTCTTTAGGCTCTTCTTTCTTTATTTCTTCGGTTTTTTTCTTTTTAATGACAACTCCTTCATCAACAACACCTTCTTCTTTTTCTTTTCGTCTTACTATCTTTACATCTTTCATTACAAAGAAATGGATCCACTTAAAAACACAATTATATATCTCATCTTTTAACATATGTAAATAGGCATTTAATACAATAACTTCAAATGGCATAATTTTAATATATTGTTCAGAAATTTCAAGATGTGTTTGTCTTGCTTGACATTGGTCCATAATTTCTTCTCTAACAGCTTTAGCAAATATTTCTGCAATACAATCAGTCATACAACTTATTAAATTTTTTCTTAAATGTTTTACCATTTTTTGTACTCCAAATTCAAATGATTCTTTAATAATTTCAGGAATATTTATTTCTTTTTTTCTTTTATTTAATGTTTTAAATGATAAATAATCCATAGCCTTCCACCAAAACTTTTTTAATCCTCTATGAAGAATATCAGTCATTAATAAACAATGATCAGATATTGAAACGATCATATTAGTTAATGTATAAAAATAGTCTTTTAGTTGAATCTTTTCATCAGGTGATAATGCCTGATACTCTGCTGTAATCTTTTTATCAATTTCATAAAAACATCTCCATACATCAAATTTACCATCCCTTTCAAATCTCCATAAGAAAACATATAATTCTTCTTCCATAGTATCTATTCTTTTCTTACTGATATCTTCATCTTTTACCATTCCAACTTTTCTTGCCATCATTTCATTTAATACTGTAACTATATTTCTTACTTGGAAGAATCCTGTCATTCCTTCAATAATATGATCAAAACAAGTGAAAAATAATCTTAACTTAGTAAATGGTGGTGATATATGACCAGCAATTTCTCCCATTTGTTCATATAAAGATGGTGGACAATCTTTAATAATTCTTTTCATATCATATAACTCTGTTTCAACATCATCAGAAATAACTGCACAATTTGGATCAACAAGTTCTTGTTGTAATGAATGACACACTTCTAGTAATCCTTCAAAATGACCATATAAATATTTAAAACAAGGTAACATTTCTTTTAATACAACATTAGTTGTGACATGAAATTCTTTAAGGTACTCGCTTATATTATCTTTAGCAGCATTTTGAACTGTATGGATATATCCCCAATATTCATCTAATAACATTTTCATATCAGAGAAATTATTTAATGATAATTCAACTGCTTCAAAATCTTTTTGTATTTGGAACCAAAACTCACTAATGTCCTCTGCTGTTGCTTTCATTACAATTCTTAAAAACTCAAGGAATTCTTGTTTATTTTTTGCATCAGGTCGTTTTACTGAATCGTCTTCATAACAAACTTCTACTACAATATATTTAGTTAACCCTTCAACAGGATCATGATAAACAATATTATGAGTAAATGCACTAATTCGTTTCATTGCCCAATCAAATACATCTGAATATGCATCTTTTTCTGTAGCATGACCTAAAAATGATCTTAATGTTTTAGAATGTGCAATTCTTTTTTCTTTTAATATAACTAACATATACTTTGTAAGTTGAGTTAACAAATCACTTGTATCTTCTTTAAATGCATCAGCTTTAGTAGGTAATTGTGCAGCAAGATTTTTTGGTTTTAATTCAGAATGAAGTTCTTCAAATTGATCAAATCTTTTATATACCATAGCAGTTTCACTTCCATATGTACTTCTAACAAGGAATACAGGCAATGGATCATAGTCTTTATCTAAAATACGTAAATCATGTACACGAATAGCAATTTCAGTATTTTCTGGTGATGTTTCTGAAATAACACGAGCAGGTCTTTTACGTGGTTTAATTTTATTTCTTTTTTTTCCTTTAGCTTTCTTCTTTTCTTCTGATATCTCTTTTTGTTGTAAATCATATAACTTAACAAGGAATTTTTGTGCATGAAGTATTTCTAATTCTCCTTGAAATTGTGCTTTAATTTTGTTTCGAAGATTTTGTATACTTTCCCTTTGTTCTCTTGGAAGTAATTTCTCGTCTTTTACCATATTGTCCTCTTCTAATACAATTTTAGTTCAATAATTTTTCTTCAATTCTTTTTTTTTATCTTTACCTATTTTTATTTACTATATTTTTCTATTTTTTTATTATTTCTTTAAAATTTGTTTTATTACTTAACTTGAAATCAAATTTTTTTAAAAATAAAAATGGAAATCCAAAAAATTTAATTAAAAAAAAAATAATAACAAAAATATAAAACAAAAAAATTAATTAAAAAAAGTAAGAAAAAATCTAAAAATGATTGGATTATGTTCTTCAAGGTTTTTTACTTTATCTTTTGTTTATTAATTTTCATTCATTTAAACATGATTTATTTTTTAGCTTATTTTATCATACACGATTCAAGTTACTCCTGAACATTTAAATGGAGGTATCGAAGATTATCTTGATAAATATATTTCAGAAACAACAGGATATAATAAGGATTATGAATGTATTGTAATTTGTGTGTTAAATGTTTTAGAACATAAACCTATAAGAGTTTGATATTCATTTTATTTTTATGATCATTACTTAAACAAATAGATTGCAGAAGGTACAGGGAATGTTGTATTTTCAGTAAAATTTGAAGCAATTGTTCAGAAAATCATCCGATCAGAAGTTGTTGATGGTATTATTTCTAGTGTTAATAAAGAAGGAGTTACAGTAGATGTGGGGTCATGGAAAAATATTCATGTCACAGCATCAAAAGTAGCTGATTGTGAATATGTTGAACAAAGTGGTTGTTATCGTGATAAGGATCGAGCTTCTCTCTACCAAATAAGAAAAGGTAGTCATGTCCGTGTCCGTTCAGATGTTGTTGATTATAACATCAATGGAAAAGTTTGTTTTTTATTTAATAATGAATGTTTTATTAAGAATAATATTAACTATAATATAGAAATGTTTAGGGACTATTGAAAGATCTTTTTCATCTCATGACTGAGAAAATAACAAATTATTTGTGATAAATGTTTTATATGCAATTTTTATATTCTGTTATTCATAAAAATAATTAAAACAGTTTCGTTGTTGCAAGGACAATACTTAAATAGAAACTATTTTATATAATAAAATAACTTATAAAAAAAAAACTAAATAATTATGTTATTTTTGGTAATTTCAATGAATACTTTTGAGATAAGAAAGAAGGAAAAGAGGGGGGAGTTTTAAGAAAAATTAACATGATAGAAAATCAAAAATTTGGAGAATAAAAATAGCACTGATAAGGAGACTTTAAAAAAGGAAAAAACAAAAAGAAAAAAATAACATCTAATAAATTGAGATGAGTGAAGCAGAAGGGGTGAAGGTGAAGAAACAGAAGAAAGGATTATTTGATTTATTCTCTCGAATTAAACATACAACAAGCGAAGAAAAGAAAGAAAAAAAAGAGAAAAAAGAAAAAAGTAAAAAAGAAAAGAAAGAAGCAAAAGAAAAGAAATTAACTAACGAAGAAAATTCAAAACTTCCACCTGTCGCCATTGCTAATCCAAAAGTAGCAGGTTATGCTACTGGTTCAATGGTTAATCTTTTAAAGAATATGCCTGATTGGAGAGATCAAACAAGAAAAGTTGTTGTTGAAGGGAATTTTGAAACATTTCCTATTGCTGGAGATTTACCACGTTTATTAAAACATTTATCTATTGTACGTAAAACAAATGAAAATGAAATTTCATGTTTATTCCCAGAAGATGGAAATAAAACTGATGGTAAAGTTAAAATTGTAGTTGATGTACAAGGAAATAAAGTTACGACAGGTGATTGTTTAAAAGTTATTCAATGCATTACTAAAATCTTTGATGAAAAACATTGTGAACGTGTAGAAAAAGAATGGAATGCTGTTATGGATAATTCAGAAGATCTTTCTGTTCAAAAAACATTTTTAATGAGAGTATTAAAAAGTGTTTATGTTGATGAAGGATCAAATGAAGTATCCCCTGTTATTACATTTTTAAAAGCAATTAATCAAAAAATTATTGCAAGTTCTACTATGAAATTAAAAGCAGTATGTGGTAATTTGTTTATTAAAGATGCACGTTTGTTTTATTTAGTTTATTTCATTTATTTTTTTTAAATACTTATTATTATTATAGAACCAATGGTTTGGGAAATTGCAGTAATTCTTGATGGTGATAAAACTATTATTTCTCATTATAGAAGACAAGAAACTACATCAAAAAATTCAGAAGAATATTTTAGATTTTTGTGGGAATTACGTTTAGTATTTAATAAAGAAATGACTCAATTACAAGAATTAAAAATGGGTATTAATGATATTGAATTTAATCCAAATACTATTTCATCTGTACGTGAAAAAGTTGAGTCAACATTAGAATCTCTTAAATTTGAAGATTGTGTTGTGTCTGATTTAGAAGATTCAAGTTCTGAAGAAGAATAAAAACTATTATTTTTCTCATTCATTTACTTTTTTTTTGTTATTTTAATTTATTTTTTGTTTTTTATATTCTTTTTATTTTTTATTTCAAAAATTAATAAAAAAAAGATAAAAAAATAGAAACAATTTAATTAGCAACACTGTTTTGATGTTTGTTGTTCAATATCAGGTTTTTCAAGATGAATACTTGTTGGTTGAGCTAAACTCAAATTTTTAACTACTTTGTTGTTACTAATTTCATTAGAAATAATTTTAATTGCTTTGTCAACATTAGATCCATTTAAACATGAAGTTTCAATAAAAAAAGCACCTAGTTTTCTAGCAAGAGAAGCCCCAACATCAGCAGTAATATCCCTTTGTTGCTCAACATCTAATTTATTCCCTATAATTAAAACTGGAATAGGATCACTAACAATATTTCTTAGTTTATTATACCATTTATCAACACTATTAAATGTAACTGCTTTAGTAATATCATACACAATGATACATGCCTTTGCACCTTTAAAATAACTATCAGTAACAGCAGCAAATTTTTCTTGACCTGCAGTATCAAAAAAACTAAGACATATATTTTCTCCATTAATGTTTATTGTTTTATTTTTTATATCAACACCAATAGTTGGTTTTAATTCTTTATAAAATTTTCTATCAACATATCTTTTAACTAAAGATGTTTTTCCTACACTGGCATCACCAATAACAATAATTTTAAACACTATGAATC
>NW_001854285.1:45658-51930 GCF_000209125.1 Entamoeba dispar SAW760
CACCATCAGATCCACTTCCATCAAATGCATGTTGAAAGAAATGTTGAAGAATACATCGTCCCCAATTTCTTGAACTGTAAGTTTCAAAATATGTTGGTACTCGTTTCAATTCTTTATGACTAAACATACGTCTTGTTGTACGAAGAACTGGAGAAAGAATCCATGGTACTTGTGAGTATTTATCAATAAAAAATAAACAATTTGGTACATCTCTATCTCCTAAATGAACTACACTTAATCCTCTCCACCCTTTTCCTTCACACATAGTATTTTGTGTTTGACTAAGAATTTGATGAATAGCAGAAGAAACGTTTGGGCATTGTTGCAGCCTTTGTAAACCTTGTCCAGTATTAACTAAACTATAACTTCTTCCACTTAAAAAGTCTTTGTCATTCATTATCCATAACAATGACATATGTCTCATAACATTCCACCAGAGTCTTAGACTTTGTTGAACAAATAAAAAGTGTTCAGAATGACTTTGTGTTAATCTTGATCCATCCTTTCCAAAATAAATTGCTAATGAAAGAGTCGTATTCTCTTGATCTCTAAATCGTTCTAATTGTTTTAACATACCAAAAACAACTCCACAAGTTTTTGCTGATGCTTCAATTCCATCTCTAATTGAGTATATAATACGAAGGCCATGTTCTCCATATTGTTTTTCAATTTCTTCTAATGTTAATCCTTCATCTCTAAGTTTAATACATTTCATAATACTATTTATATTCAAATTACATTCTTTCATTCCCATTTCAACAGTATAAATTGGTTTCCATTTTTTATTCTTTACAAATTCTTTACCAATAAATTTGGGATTATAATTTATAGCATCTTGTAAAATGTGCATCATTTTTTGATACGTTTCTCTCATCATAGATGGATTTGCTGTTTTATATCTTCTTCCAACTTCAAAGCAATCTTGCATAAATACTTCTTTTAATGTTTTATCTTTTAATATTTTTAATCCTTCTTTTAAATTATTGGTAATTAATAATCCAATTAATGTATTTTTAAATTCATTATGTTCTTTTATTATTAATTCTTCTTTTTTTATTTCATTAACACTAATATCTCTTTTTCCACAATAATATCCATAATATTCATAATCAGATTTAGCAATGTCAACATTATTTGTATATTCACTAACACCTAATGCCGCTTCTAATACATCTAAATATCCTCTTTCTTTTTCTGTTAATCTCATAGGAAAATCACGAATTAATTTGAGTATTTCTTCTTCATTTAATGTCTTTAAATAATCATAATATCGCTCTTTTAAATGATCTTTTGTTAGTTGTGTTGTTTCTTCAATAATTTGTACTTCTTTTTCGTATTTAATCGTACTGATTGTTTGCGCTTTTGGATAATGTAAACTTTCTCCTTTAACTTTTGTTATTGTTTGTTGGCTATGAAACTCATTTGTTTTAACATGACAAATCACTGGTGAACTTGGTTTTGAATGACTTCCAAATAAAAGAGAAAATAGTCCATGTGATTTATTTTCTTTCTTTTTTTTTATTAAATCCTCAAGTGATCCACTTTGTGGCTTTTTCTTTATTTTCTCCATTTTCAATTGAAATGATTTTTGAGTTCGGTGAGGTATCACGAAACGTTCTTAACTCTTGCCATCTTCAAACTTTAAATAATCATCTCTCTTTTTCTTTAAACAAGATAACTTTAATTTCCGTTTTATATAACATTTATTGAACCTCTTAACTTAAAAAGATAAAAAAGGTTAAAAAAAACAAAAAATATAATAAAGTATAATAAAATTAATTAGAATGAGATCTAAAAAAGTGAACTAACCCTTTGCAATCAGCATGTCAGCCGTAAAAGCCGCTGGTAAGACCCAAAAGAAACACACTGAGGCTCTTAAGAGCGTTCAAGTTTTCGGAAAGAAAAAGACTGCCATTGCTGTCTGTCTTTGCAAAGAAGGAAAAGGTATGATTAGAGTTAATGGTGTTCCACTTGATCTCATTAACCCACCAGTATTAAGAATTAAAGTTTTTGAACCATTATTCATTGTTGGTAAAGAAAACTATGCTAAATTAGACCTTAAAATCAGAGTTACTGGTGGTGGACAAGTTGCTCAAGCTTATGCCATTAGACAAGCCATTGCTAAGGCTCTTATTGCTTACAACCAAAAGTTTGTTGATGAAACTACAAAGAATGAACTTAAAGCTAAATTCCTTGAATATGATAGAACTCTCCTTGTTGCTGATCCAAGAAGATGTGAAGCTAAGAAATTCGGTGGACCAGGAGCTCGTGCTAAATACCAAAAATCATACAGATGAGCGATTTCAAATTGATAAGTTCTTAATTGTTATAGCTGGTTTTATTTCTTTAGTATAATAACTTTGTCAACAAATCATCTTTATTTAAGATATATTCTTCTTTTTTATCTTATAAAGTATAATAAAAATAAGTCAAAGGTTGTTCATTTTCAAATAAATAAGTAAATGATAAAAAAAAAGTTTAAAGGATAATTAAGTTTATTTCTTTCCACCTTTCTTTTGCTTTTTCTTACGTTGATATAATGGAAGCCAACGTTCGGGGTCAAGTGTTTTAGGATCTACTTTACCATGCTTTTTAATCATTTTTCTTTGTCTTCTTCTTTGTCTTTTTTCTTTACGTTTTTGTAATGCTTTAAGTTTACTATCATCCTCACCAAATTGGTTTTCATTTTTATCATCAACAATGGTATGATTAGTTAATGCAGAAGATCCCAATGCTTTATTGAAATAAGATTCAGCTTTAGTAATTTCTCCTTTTCTTAACATAATCAAAGCAGCATTTCCATAAGTCTCACTAATATAATCAGATGTTTTAGTACCAAGAAGAGATGAGTCAATTGATTGATCAGAAACAATACAAGCAGCTAAATTAGTTAAAATTCCAGTTTTAGGTTGTTTAGTAATTTCTAATACTTCAGTATAAATTTTTGCAGCCTCATTAAATTTTCCTTGTTTTTGAAGTATTTGTGCTTTTAACACTTTATCCTTTTCATCTGAACCAAGTAATGAAAATGCTTCATCATACTTTTCAATATTATATTTAGCTAATGCCAATTCAAAATTCATTCCATTTTGTTTCATTGTTTCTTCAAACTGAGTAACATCTTTTCCTAATTTAATTGATGAAATAATTAAAATTTTAAAGACATTAACGTCGTTTTGTTTTTGTGAATACACTACCATCTCAATTATTTCTTTTCTTAATAAATTATAAATCCTATAATAAAAATTCGTTATTAGATCACTAGTTATTTATATAAAACAAACATTCATTTGATATTTTATAAATTTCATTTAAATCCTCTTTTTTGTTTTGTTGAATGAGTTTCTTTAACTCCTCCATTACTTGTTTTTTACTTCTTTTTAAGTTCCATTTCATAAAGACATGAAATTTTCTATTAATTATAATTTATTTTTTAATAAAAATATTAAACTAAAAAATATCAAATTAAATGAAATTATGGGTTGTATGGATCATTCTTGTCTTCTGATGATTGTTCTTCATCACCTCCTTTAACACAAGACAAAACTACAACAACAATAGCATAAATGGAAACGAGCCAAATAATAATACTGGTGAAAAGACCAAAGAATCCAACATAAAAGAGAGTAATAATACCAGTAACGATTAACCATGCAATAGTAACTGGAGCATTCCAGAAATTAATATATTGTTTAGCAACTGGGATAAACATAGCCCATGGTGAAACAATCATATAAATACCATTAACCATTAGTAAGAGTGCAACAAATCCACAGATTACAGAGGCGTTTGATTTAACACCATGAATTGACCAATTAGACCAACCCCATTTACAAAGGTGGATTAAACCACAGAGTATTACTAAAAAGCCACAAAAGGCATAAAGCCCTCGAAGAATGAGAGTTAAATTAATTTTAATCATTGAATTATTATTTATAAGTTCTTTCTATTAGTTTTTTTATTTCTTTTTACTAAAAATTGAGAGTTTTCATTTGTCATTAATTTTCTTCTATCGTTCTTTTTCTATTTTAAAATTTTTTTTTAAAATAATAAATAACAAAAATACAAAAAAAAAGTGAAAGAAAACACTTTTGTTAATAATCTAACTTGAATATTCTCTTAAAACATTCATTCATATTTAATGTTAAAAATATTTCTGCAAGGACTTGAAGAAGATCTGGGATATGGTGCATAAATATTTTGTACAGTGCAAAGTCTAATGAAATACTTGTTATACGAAGAACTAACAATAAGATAAATTTTAAAACAAAGATGGTAAATATTATTACTGTCGATACAATGAACTAAATGATGAACATAAAAAATAAGGTTATAAAAATAATGAAAAACATAACAAACACAATACAAGAACAATAAATAAATCTTCCCCAGTAAACTTTCATGATTTACTTTCATTTTTCTATTATAACGAATAAACCATATTAACACAGCAATTAATACACAAATGACAACAAATGTTTCTACAGTAATAAATATTAATTTAATATACAAATAATAAAAAATTGTATTAAAACAAACGGAAAAGATTGAGAAAAGAAATGGCATTAGATATATTTGAATATACAATTGACTAAAAGATATTAGAACATTAACAATAAGGATATTTAATAATAACAAACAGTACAATCACCTGATAATATAGTAAATGAAATTGAAAGGGATATAGAAATAATGTCATATAATATCATTGCTAATAATATAAAATAAGGTGCTTTTAAACTGTTCCATGCTGTTTTAACTCCATAAGTTACATTTTTGAAATAACCATTTCCCCAAACACAATATGACATGAATAAAGATAAAATATGAACTATATCACAAAATCGTTGTAATAAATAAATAACACAACTTTGAGTAGTAGAGTAAGCATATAAACATAAACAACAAGTTTGACCTAAGTATAAATCTTTTGTACTACTTGAAAATAAAAACTTCTATAACAAACATACTAAAAAAATTATTTCAATCAAAACAAAAATACTAAATGTTTTAGTAAATGGTGGATGTATATAGTTCCAATACACTTCAAATACAATAACAACTAATAGAACTAAATACCAAATAACAGAAAAATAAGCTAGAGGAGGATTAGGAAGGTCTGTATTCATCCAAAGAATTCTAAGTTCTTTTACTTATTTTATTCAGGAAAAAAAAGGAAAAACAAAAATAATATTAGTCTAATAACACAAAATAATTTATTAATAGAAATTCCTTATTAATTTTCTATATAATTTTATTATATCATTTGGTTGAATTTAATACTATCATTTATTTATTTGTTTATGTCAAGTAAAATTACTTAAATACAGGAACTGCATTAAATCAAATTTTATGTCTTAGATATAGACTATTATGTATTTTGTATTTTGATTATTTGCCATTTTATTATTTAAATTTAGTATAACATTTGTGATGTGTTAGTACCTATTATTTATGTAATATATCATCTTGTTATATTTGTTATTATTTACTGTAAATATTATTTACTTCATTTATTACAAGTTCAAATATATTTATATCATGTTTTCTTTCATTTAATTGTATTATGTTCGTTAAATCACTGAAATTAATATTCATGCCAAATGCTTTCTTTATTCTTTTAATTATTCAATTTGGATCTGTTTTATTATTTTTATTAACTCTTATTCCTGTACTTGATATATATATATATATAATATTTTAAATATATTCTTATTATTTCATTACAAAATTCGTCTCATGCTGACACTGATCACATTCCAATTCATTTATTGTGACATATAATCTGTTTTTATTGATGTTTCTATTGTATAATTAGAATTCGATTAATAATTTTCTTATTTGTTTATCTATATTCTCCAAATCATCAACTTTGTATTTAACAGTACAGAATCCATATCTTAATTTGGAGATTATATCATTATTAATTTTTCTTATTGTATTGAGGCTGGTATATTTCATAATATTTAATGATGATAAAATAGAACTTACATCATTTAATAATCTTGTACAATATTTATTAGTATTTACTTTACATCTTATTTCAATACCAAGATTATAAGGATCATCATTAGTTACTCTTGGTAATTCAACTATTTCTTTATTTATTTGACCATTGATATTATTCATTAATTCATTCTTTTCTACATTTATTTTTATCATATTCCATTAAATATTTCTTTTTTTTTAATTTGTGGGCTTTTTCTATTTCATTAAGGCTGTTAATTATTATCTTTAAATCATCTCATATATAATATATAATTAATTATACG